>NC_142009.1:92682943-92982943 GCF_049901735.1 Notechis scutatus | reverse complement strand
CTCTCTACTTCCCTTGCCCCAAAGGTGCTTTTTCAAGAAGCAACTGGACTTTCTGGTTTTTCTTTGAAAATGTTTCGCTTCTCACAACATCATCTATCCCCAGTCTACAACACAGCTGTCAAGCCCCAAACTGACATAAGTGTAGCCATTTTAGTTTGTCTTAGTATATATTCTTTTTCTTACTTTCTCTGTGGCAGTTATGAGGGGAAGGGTTTTGGGCTTGATACATTCCTGAGGGGGGAGGAGTGGAGAAAAAGAGAGTGTTTTGGCTAGGTGATTTTCTTTCCCATGGGAAACGAGCTGTCCGTGCTTGGGCGGAGGTGGAGATTTATGACATCGGGCAACGTTGAATTACTTCTATTGGAGAATGTGACTTTTGGGGGTTGTTTCTAACTTCTAATATTGTGGGGTAATTCCGGGTTGGGTCAGATCTGGAATTACCACGGACTTTGATGCTTTCTTAAATAAAAGAAATCTTTTTAAAAGATGGACTTTGTACTTTTCTTTTTAAATGGATTTCATCACTTGGAAACCTGACAACAGTCCTTTCAACAGTTCCAAGAAGGCTCCACACTCATTTGTACCACTCACATGATAGATAAGCCCCCAGGTGGCCTAAACCAGTGATCCCCAACCTTTTTTATGCCGCGGCCCGGTACCGGCATCAGCTGGGCGCCGCCATCTTTTTTTGATGAAAAAGTGCTTCCGGTGATGTCACCGAAGCACTTTTCATCAAAAGATGGCGGCGCATGCTCGGTGAGCTTTTCCGGTAGAAATGGCTTTCTACCCGAAAAGCTCACGAGCGCTGCGCCGCCATCTTTTTGATGAAAAGTGCTTCCGTGAGCTTTCACCGGAAAAGCTCACCGGAAGCACTTTTTCATCAAAAAGATGGCGGCGCCAGCAACCAGCGGCCCGGTAGGACTTGTTCCGCGGACCGGTACCGGTCCATGGACCGGTGGTTAGGGACCCCTGGCCTAAACGACTTGCTGAAACAATGCAAATGACCAGCTGTCTGCAAGGAGTATAAATCCTTCCATTCCCCACCATCCAGTCAGAGCTGAAGAAGCTTCTTGGATGAGAAGCGAAACGTCTTCAAAGAAAAACCAGAAAGTCCAGTTGCCTCCAGAAAAAGCACCTTTGGGATAACCACAACCTGGATGACTGAAAATAGCCATAGACATTCTACTTCCCTTGGTGAACATCAGGCTACTTTCTCCCCTTGACTTTAATTTCTTTCATTAAAAAATAATGAAATGGAAAGAAGATGTGCTATTAGAAAGCTGAATATCTGCCTCTGGTGCCTTCTGTCTTTTCAAGAGCACCTCTAGGTCCCCAGGGATTTTTTTGTGACAGTGGGTAGCTTCAGCTCAGTGATTTGTTTGAAGCTGCCTAATTTGAAAGCTAATTTGAATTGGAGGAGGGACACAAATGTTTTGGGAATCCAAAGGAGTTGGACCATCTATTACTGTAAAAATTTAGAATGAAGTTCCTACCTATTTAGGAAACCAGGAAAATTCACAGACAATGGAATATATATGTAGGCAATGGGTGAGGAACCGGAGTAAGAAGAATCAAAATCTGTGCCATAGCTCTGAAAAAAATTAGGAACGAAGCAAGTTCTTTTCTGTCTTAGCAGTTCCATAACAGTATTTTGTTGTGCTAAATACTACCAATCACAATCTCTGCTCCTCCCCCCTCCCCCCAAAAAACCTGGCTGCCTGAGAAAAATTGTGGATATCACCTGACTTATTACAAACTCTGTAATGAATCAAAGTAATGAGTTATAAGAAACTGCCAACATTTAGAGCTACATTTTGTCTTGTAATTGACACTCCAAATGTTACACATGGGTATGCTAGTGTGCTTTTGGCTTCCGTCTTTGGTGCCCAGCAGACATCATGGCCTGTTTGATTTCTTAAAAAATATTTTATCTTTTAAAAATGAGAAAATGTTAGTCATGTTGCAAAGCAAAGTTCCATCCCCAGCATCAACTGTATTGCTATGGATGTCTCTAAGCCCCAAATAGGCCCCATATGCTTTTTTAGAAAATCAAATATGGGTATCAGAGGACTGCTTCAAAGTGTTCTAACCTACCCATGAAAAGGACAGCTATAAGCATGGTTAGCATAGAGCCTTCAGTGGGGACAAAGGGGCATAAATATACCAGCAGAGACATTATTTCTAATTCCCTCCTAGTAACCATTATGTAAATGATTGAGCCCTTGTCAATCATTTCACAAGCGCATAGACAACATGTTCTCTGCATCCCAAATGAGCCACTAGCCATTCCTTACAAAATTATTACCCTCAAATTTAGTTAGTAAATGAAGATGCAAAGGACACAGGGAATAATGGATTATGCAGTGAACCAAATATTAGATTGTTTGATATCTGTTGGATATTACTGGAGACTAGAACCTCGCTGTTTTGAAAGGAAGAATTCTGGTTTATCTCCATTTTCAAAATTTTCTGTATTAAAATATGAATCATATTCCCTTTTTTTTTTTGCTTTATCGCATATCCAACATAGATGATTAAAAAATCCCTTCTTTACTTTTACACTTCCAGCATTCATTTGACATATCTTTATATATCTTAAATAGCATATCTGGTGTTAAATGCCATCTAATATCATCTTTCTTTTGGGTCTAATGGAAAAGACCTGGAGAAAAAATTTGGAACTTTATTACTATATATGTTGATAGCAGCAAGACTACTGTATGCACAAAAATGGAAGGACACTTCAATTCCTAAGATGGATGAATGGTTGCAGAAGTTGATGGAGTTGGCTAAAATGGCAAAATTGACTATTTTGATTAAAGAAAAGAATATAAGTAATTTTATTTCTCCATGAAGACTGCTCCTTAACTTTGTGCTTGAAGTGGAAAAAAATAAAACTTTGATTTTGGGTTTTACTGATTAGATTGATAGGTTTTTATGGAAATAACTTGTTCATATTATTATGAAAAAACAAAAAGTTATGATTTGATGTGAATGCCTTATTCTATTGCAACACAGAGAATCAGAAGTCAATTATTCTTTTTCTTTTTTTCTTATCCTCCCACACTTCTCTTCCCCCTCTTCCTCCCCTTTTCCTATTTACTTTCATATTTTGTATCTTATTTTATTTTATAACCCAATAAAAATGCTAAACATAGAACCTCACTGTTTTAACGAGAGCTGCATGTAGCCAATGAATATGGCAATTTTAAATGTGTGGCCGTGCTCATAACACTCCAAAGGAGTTTATTCTAAACAGATGAATGGAAAATGGTGAAGGATGAAACTTTGGTTCTAATTAAATTTAATAATTCATCCTGAAATGTTTTTTAAAATTATTTTACTTAACAAACATTACAGATTTGCCTTGTTTGTGCTGTGGATAAAAGTGGGATAAGGACAATGGAAAATAAACATCAGTAGCTGTTTTAAAATGTGCTGAATAATGTAGAAGTGTTCTTTTTCTTTTGTTTTTTGAAGTGACTTTTGCTTCCTTCAGTTTTCCACTTGGTTTCAGTGTTATTCATTAGAAGGCATACAGTTTTCCACTTTAATACTTAGTAATATTTGGACAAATATTTACGGTTACCAAGCAGTCCAGATTATTTTTAAGGATGATATTGCATACCCTTTCCAGGACATATGCTGGAAACCAAAAAAATGTACTCGCCCACATAACATATTTCCAGATGCAATTAAATGAGGATGACTTATAATCCATATTAGATCAGATCCCTATTTGCTCACTTGTCTGCATTTCCTTTCTGCCAATTGGTAGCCTGCCCACATGAACGGCTCTACAGAAGAATGTGAAATGGCTGATGGCATAGTCATCCATATTTGGTTTCAAGTTAACTCCGACATGGTACCTTGAATTGAAAAGGGAGAGTTAAAATAGCTGTGCTTCTTCCCCCACTTCCTTTTATAGAAGTGAGGTTCATGTGTTCCTCTTGGAGGGGAAGAAACCACAAAAGAGTAGGTGAAGTCTACCAGGGATTAAGTAAACAATTTACACAGCTTGGTCTCAAAATTCAGGAGCAAATCAAAACCATCAGCTACCATAGAGCATAAAGCAAAATGGCAGGCACATCCTTACTTGGAGTATAGCAAAAATATGCTAGCTGAAGCTGTCCTTATTAGAAACAACATGCCTTGTGCCAGCTTTGTACCTTGCTGAATAAAAATGTGTCTCTGTGTGTGAAGGGCCCCATTTCCTGGCTATATTGACATCTGTGATGACCATTTTTCTCAGCTGCTTTAATACTTATTTTTGTATTATATTGTAATCATTTTTAATTAATTTTGTGGCTGTTCACTACCCAGAGTCACTTGTTTGAGATAGACAGCTATAGAAAGTAAATAAATAAATATGCTATAATATAGTTCTATTCTTTTATCTCCTAAAGAAACCTATAAATGGGAGGACAGAGAGCTACTTGTATTTATCTTTCTTATTTATTTATTTATTAAATTTATATGCCACCCATCTCGCTGTTCCAAGAGGTTCTGAGTGGCTTACATACATGAAAGACTGTCAAGGTCTTATTACTTCTTGTTGTGGTTCGCTGGCAACCTGTGAAGACAGCAGTGGAGTCGGACAGTGGGGAAGAACAGGGACCAGTCTGGGAGTCTGAAGAGGATTAGGATGAGGGTTCTTCATATGATGCAGAGATGGGGCCAGGACCATCTGGGAGTGGGGTGCTGCCTCTGGAGCCTTTGGAGTCTGGCAGCAGTAAGGCAGAGGACCAAGGGGAGCCTGTTCCCAGTGCACATGTGTGCAGAGCTGCTAGAAGGCAAGAGCAGCTGAAACAAAAGGGGCGACTCAGGAGTAAGGCTGGGAGGTGATTGCCCCTCCCATACAATATAAAGGACAGGCAAAAATGATGAAACTTTTGGGTCTTCCTCCTTGTGTTGGTTTTGCTCCGATGTACCTGGAACTGGGCACTCGATCAGTCGAATGTATGGCATGGATTAACACCTTTAAATTGTGGTTTCGGGTGCTCTTTCTGGCAGTTCCTGGTAGCTACCTCTCCCTGGCGTTTGCTGACTCTCATATTTCTCATTGGGAGAGGGAGCTGATGAAGAAATTACACCTGCTAGGTTTTACGGGGGGTGCCCTGGGAGATTATGGCCTTAAGGACGCCCAATTTAGGGTAGTCCAATGGCTTGTGGACACTGACTTGCAATATCTACGAGCCAGAGCTAACAAAACTTGCTCCCCTCTGATCTTCAGCCAATTTAATAATTACGGACTGAGGATGGCTTCCTATTTTTACACTCTAACCATTCCCAAGTATAGAAGAGCTTTCTCCCTAGCTCGCTTTAATGTCTTGCCCTCAGCACTACTGGATGGGCGATTTAAGAGGCTCCCGATTAATGAGCGGCTATGCCCCTGTGACAGAGCTGAGGTTGAAACTGTGGAGCATGTCCTTTTATATTGCCCTATGTATAACGCAGGCAGATCTAAGTTACTGTCTCTCCTTGAAACAGACCCTTCTAGACCCAATGTTAGTAATTTGTTCTTATATTGTCTGGGGATGGCTCCTCATGCATCACTTCTCAGGTTTCCAATTTTTTTTTAAGAGCTGTAACCATCAGAGGAGAACGCTGTAATTCCCCTTAGTCAAGTTTTTGGTGACCAATTGTTCATGATTAATTTTCCCATGTTCTTCTTTTGTTGTACTTGTGTTTTGGTCTGCGACCGCAAATAAAGTATTATTATGATGATGAAACCTTTGCGGGAAGCAGTCGTTTGTCCAGTTCCGACTAATTTTTGAAGCTCTTTATACAGTTGGTTTTCTTTCATTTGACACTTCTGTTATTGGCAGCACTTCACAGGAAAGCAAGGTGGGTGCTTATCCCGAGGGACTGTTTGAGATTCATTACCAGCTGGGAATGAAAATAATTCCCAGCATTGCAATAAAACAAGACTTGTTTTTAAAATAAGCATGTGCATAATTACTGTCTCAGAAGCCTTGGTCAGAACACTTCTTACACTTCACAGATGCAAAGCCTGCAGGGCCCCCAACTTTTGAACCCTCCCTCAAAGCAGCCCCATACCTGCCTTGCAGTGTAAGAGTGGAGAGGTAGAGTGGAGAAAAATGAGTGCCTTATATGTTGCAGAGCCTTAAGGCATCCATTTCATCCTTTAAAACCTTCTGTCCCTCAGGCTAGACCAATGTTTCTTATCCAGCAATCTAAGGGTGCCTTGGTTCTCTGAAATATTTCCCACATAATAAATATTAGTCTCACCTATACTAATGATATCATAGCATCACTAGCTACATCTCCCTCCCAGGAGATTTTTTTTTTTTTAAAGTTTAGTCTCAACTGCAAGAAAGTTACATCCTATGGATGACATTTTCCACAACTCTAATAAAAGGCCAATACAAATCATATAATTTGATAGCAGCCAAATTTGAGTAGTTGATCATTTGATTCAATAAGCCCACCTCATAGCTTCAGGGTGAAGGGCTAGAGCAGGCGTTTCAAACTCAAGGCCCACGGGCTGGATGCGGGCCGCAGTGTCCTTAATCTGGCTTACAAGGCTGCCCTGGAAGCAGCAAAGGACCAGCCCATGGTGCCTCTGCCGCTGAAAACAGCTCGGGAAGGCCACACACAGCCCTGCCAGGCTCCATTTTCGCTGGCAGAGGGCTGCAGGAGGCTTTCACAACTGAAAATGGAGCCCGAGAGGGCCACACACAGCTCTCCCGAACTCTGTTTTCGCTGGCAGAGGGCTGCAGGATGTCAAGCTGGCCACGCCCACCCTGGTCACATCCACCCTGGCCACACCCACTCACTCGCGCGCACACACACACACACACACCCAAGATCAAATACAACCCTGATGCAGGCCTCAATGAAATCGAGCTTAACACCCCTGAGCTGGAGAGATCCATTTTTCAGATATGGTACAGGGCAGGCACATTGCTGAGCAATTGCTCCTATGTCTATGTCATGTAAACTTCCCCTCTGAAGTAGCCTTTTTTTTTTTTTTCATTTTATGTCCAGTATTTTCATCACGCAACTTCCAACTTCCCTACATGCATTGGCTCTGCCCACTTGGAGAGGAGTAGGCTGTCAACAAATATGACACCAAATAGGCTGAAGAAGGAAGCAAACCTGCTATGAGCAATATTGATGAAAGGTGGAAGAATCACAAACTGTTTAGTGGTGTGTACTGAACTTCCATTATTCTGCCAATTTGGGGAGAGCTTTTCTTACAGTACAGTGGAACCTCGGGTCACGACCAAATCCGTTCCAGAACTTTGGTTGCAACCCGATTTGGTCGTGACCGGAAGTGAGACTGACTGTGCATGAGGGTACAGAAAATAAAATGGTACGGCAGGGGAAATCGCCATGGCAAGGAAAAATCACTGCAGCTGCTTGATCTCCACCCGAGGATGTGTTCACAACCAGTCAAATATTTTGTGGATTTTTTTGGTCGGTACCCGATTTGGTCGTGGTCAGATGCATTTGTGACCCGAAGTTCCACTATAGTTGCCAAACCCCACTTACATCAAATTTTCTATATTTTAGAGACCTGTTAAGTTATGTGTTCTCAGCCGTCTTTAGGTTAACTTTGACAAGAATAGGTAACTTTTAGACCCCAAAAAAAGTTATTTTGGAATTTTAAGGGCATAATATATAAATGGCCATCATAAGACAGTTTGCTCATTCACAAAATAATTTTCTGTGGTAGGTGGATCAGTAATAAAATTCTCATTTGCTAAAAAGAAAATTGATGATATTATCTCTGTCTTACCCTGTCTTACCCTGTCTTTTCTTTGCCTTCTTTCTGGGCATATTTTCAAGCATTGCACCAAAAATGTAGCAAAGCTAATTTTTTTAAAAAATATTTTGATTTATTTTTAAATGATTTATTTTAATAAAATGAAATTAAAAATATCATTGGAAATTAGGGAAAAAAGACATGATTACAAAACCATCCGTGTTCTGTCACTGACAAGCCTTTATTTGTCTGAAAGAACATCTATTTTTTTTTTCTACACTCTACAAGCTGAGCTCAAGATTAGTGTGAGAATTGGCTTTACAATCGAAAGTAATAAAATGAAACTTTATGTTTACAAATAAACCTGTATTGATTTGCCTTTTGGTTATTTGTATTTTGTCATCTACATGCCAGTTTTTCTACTTGTACAGAAGCTCATTCCATATCTATCCATTTTTGAAATATGAGTGTTGGCCAGTTTCCAGTTTCTCACTCTCTCCAACTTTGTACTACCAATAAAAAAACTTCATTATTATGGAAATACGTCATTAACTTCTTTAATGACAGAGAGAAATAATAAAACTCTACCAAAGGAACCATCCAATGTGTGATTTCAGAAAATGAAACATTTGACCCAGAACTCTTCAACTGTAGGCCAAGCAAATCATATAGGAAAAATCATTTTTAAGGTGCTTTCTTTAATATGGCATGATAACTGGAAAAACAGATAATGGTTTGCTGTAATTTTATATGCAGATTTCCTTTCGAGACCCATCTCATAATTACAGCATACCTCATAACATCAACTGTTATTTTTTGAGACCCAGACTTTCATATCTTATTAGGGAGTCTGGCATTTCTCTTGGAAATCATTTTGTGATTAGCCCCAAATCTATACAATTTGGGAATAAAAGTATAAAATAGGTACAATTCAGGGTTTTCTATGCTGTAGTCTGAAAGAGGCTTAACAAGTAACACCCCAAATGAACACCAGGGTGACTGAGGTTAAGAATATCTAAGGGGATTGTGCTAAACGACATTTCCCAATATTCTTAGAAGTATAGGTGCATTTTGCAAAACTGAAAAGGAACCTAATATTTACAAGTGTTTACCAAAATATCTAAAATAAACTTACATCCATAGAAACCCAGAAGAGGTCATTAAGGACACTACATCTAATCTCCTTGCTCAAGAATTCAGAGTGAAGCATGCAGGCTGAAGGTTTCTAGTGCTAACAACAGTGTTGTACAGCAGATGGACTTGGAAGAAATGTCTTCTTTCCCTTTCCAACCCTGTCAATCAGGCTACTAATTTTGTTTTCAGCATCAGTTTACATGATGTATGCCCATGCCTTGGGCTGTATGTCAAAAGCTCTCATATTTTTCAGTAAATGTCATACCATGTTTTGGAAAATCAAAGTGAGTTCAGCCATCAACCAGAAGTCTAAAGCACATTTTCTTATTATGGTATCTGCCCTGAAAGCAATGATATCATCAGGGCACAGATCCAGGGCCTAACTCACTGAATGAATGGGTGATTCATCAAACCTAAGAAGGCTAGAAAAATGAACTCACATTTTCTGGAGAGCCCCTCCCTATAAACCCAAAGTGTAATGTTGCTGAACTGTTCCACTGACTAAAAGTGTTTTGCCATTTACTATGTGGACAATTTTAAGCAACTCCTATATTATGTGGTATTGTAGGAAGTTAGCACCCACCCCTCTACTAGAAAAATGAAATCTCCTATGAAATATTAAAAAGGGAGAATATTTCCCCTAAAAGGGAAGTAGAAACTCAGAAAGGCAGAAGCTCACCCCCATACACACTGTTGTTAATTGGCTGGCCATTAAGGCCTGGGACAAAGTATTCTACATAACAAAACCCTCTACCATCTCACCACCTGGCCTGGGAAGATTGCATCAGCCAGCACTCAGGTAAAGCCATGTGGTCCAGACAAAGCCTACAAAGTTAGCTAAGATCCCCACTTCTGGTGTCTGACAGCCAATGGGATACATTTCTTACAAAGGAACAGGAAACACTAAGGTGGGGCCCAACAGAGGGTATATAACTAAGGGTCTCTCAGCATCTTGCCCTTTCTTTTCCTTCATCAAACATCTTGAAGCATGTGATTGTTCTTTTCACTTTGGAGCTCCAAGCCATGTGGTCCTTTCCACCATTAAACCATCTTTCCAAACAGCCTCCATGTTCCCAGTGTTTTTTTCCCAACTTGGAACTGAACCCAGGATATTTCTTCCAACAGTACAATACATATAAGAATTATTATGCCATGCAGTTAGTTAATGGAGTTAAATGATCTGTAAATACAGCCATCAACTTGCACACTGGATCTAATCTGGGTCCACTTTCTCCATGATAGCCTTAAAACTGCCGTGGAAGTGTGACTTTAATACCACAATTCTACAGTCTACTGGCAACAAGAGTGTAGAAAGAGAATGAGATATTTACTCCGTGTCCCCTCTTTGTTTTCCAATCTACTTACTCTTTCACAAGCTCCTTAGCATCTGCTTAAAGCCAGAAGTAATTATTTTCCAAGCATAATTCTCCCAGAGTTTCTTTAGCAAGATTTATGAAGAAGAAAAAAGTGGGGTTATCAGAATTCAAGCAACGGACTCGTTTCCCATCTATCACTAATGTATATCAAAGTACATAAGGTTAGAGGTTTTTCTTGTTTTTTTAATTGCTTTTCTGTGAGCTGAGGAACTGGCAGGTCTCTTTATTGATAAGGAAGGCACTTGCAAGTGGTTATCTATTTATAAAACTGTGTCCTGAATCCTTATCAGTCTGAGGACTGACCATTACCCTGTTTGTCCATGAGACTGCTAATCGTAATGTCTACTTTCTGTCTTTGTACAATAAGCACGGGCTTGTTGCTTGCTGATTCATCTCATGATAAGATGCAGCTAGTTAGATCTGCATTTGCTATTTCTTCCATGTATCTCCTTTAAAAAAAACCTGTATGTTAAAGTTTTAAGCTTAAATCTGTTGACTAATCCTTGTCCCGGCTATATTTCCACTCTCAGGAACATAAATATAGAAACATAAATAGTTCTCTTGCTCTCCAAAAAAAAAAAAAAAAAAACAACCCCTGAATTTACACAGGGTTAATTCAACAATAAATTCACAATGACTAATTTGACCTAAGATATTGCATCTCATGGAGGTGCAAAAATCAACCTATAAGTATTCAATTCCACACAATTCAGGCCTTGTGTGACTCAATAGCAGACTCTGGATGGCTCAGAAGAAAATCAAATAAGATAAAAAAAGTACAATAAAGATAAACAGGGAACAAAATGACAACCCTAGCCAAAAGCATCCATGCATGCAACATGTAACATTGTCAATTAAAAAACATAAGTTGGACTATTTGTTGAGGGAAGAAGACGCCTTGAAAAATACATGTGATCAAGCTCTCCATATCTAGCCTATTATTTTCAAATCTCAGAATACTTCTCTATTCTGTAACTTATTCTCTTCTATACTCAGGGGACATTTGCAAAAAATGGCAATGAAGCTGAAATGACAATATGTACACAATGACATCATCATGCAAATATCACCCAGGCCTCAATTTAACAAAATATGCAAGTGACAGTATTTGCAAGATGATGTTATGAGCGCATTCATATTTCCCTATTACAGATTGTGACTCCTGTTGGTGCTCAGGCAGACACTACCATCATGTTCTGTAAATGGGTCTTGTGCAGAGGTGGGATTTTACTGGTTCTGTCCGGCTCTGTAGAACCGGTAGCTCTGAAGAGCAGCAGACAGAGAGCATACATAGAACCAGTTCTATGTCTGCTGCTGTTTTGGCCCACCTGCCCGCCCGGGCTCTTACCTGACCTTTATTTCCTGGTTTTTCAACCTCAGTTGCTTTGCGCGGCACAGCTGAGGTTGAAAAAGCAGGAAAAAAGTGCTTTTTCAACTGCTGCGCACCCTCACGCAGCGCTGCTCAGCTGTCCAGGCAGCAAGCTGACAACGATTCAAACACGTGCGCAAATCGTAAATCACCGAACCGGTAGTTACACCCGTCAGATCCCACCCCTGATCTTGTGGCACCATAATGCCAACTATTTACTTACGGTATAAATGTTAGCAGACTACAATCCAGCTCCATCATGCTCAGAATAATAGTGGAAAGAACATTGTGTATGACATTTCTCCCTCATATTTTCTTCTTGCTTTGGCTGCAAGTACATCAATCTGAAAGCTGTTTATGACAAAGAATGGAGAGTTTTTGGAGAGCGAGGAGGAGCATCACTTAATAAAAGTTTCTATTTTAGGCTGGCAACAAAAAGAATGTTCCAATAATAAATTAATTCAGCTGTGTTCCATAAATTCATAAGTGCCGCTTACAGGGATAATGAATCACTTTTTAATAGTTGCATAATAATCAATTTGAAGGCAGTCGATTAAACAATAAGAACAAATCTTTACAGTATAACATTTACATCATATAGTAATCTAACAAAAAGTATAGTCATTAAAGCAACACCAATAATTAAACATGTTCCAATGCTAACAAAATGGCCAGCAAAATAATTCAATTCTAATACTAATTTTTTAAAAAAACCCAATAAGAATTGTTTTATGAACTTAGCATATGAATTGAATCTTGTGTGCCTTTCTAAAGGAGAAGAGTTTGCAGTAAGGCTCAAGTATTGGATGGCTTCTTCTATTCCATTTGGGATTGAAATAAACATGCTTTCCAAACTCTTTTTAAAATATGTCCAGGGCAGAATATTAAGAGCTGACTCCAAATCTGGCACCTGAAGGCCAGACAAGTAATAATGGATGGAAACTGATCATGGAGAGAACCTAGAAATAAGGAGAATTTTTCTGACAGTGAGAACAATCAATTAATGGAATTGCTTGCCTTCAGAAATTGTGGATGCTTCATCACTGGAGGCTTTCAAGAAGAGATTGGACTGCCATTTGTCAGAAATGATGTAGGGTCTCTTGCTTGGGCAGGAGGGGGGGAGTGGACTAGATGATCTACAAGGTCCCTTCCAACTCTGTTAATCTAACCTAATCAAATCTTCTTCATCAAGAAGCTAACGAAGAAGATATGGGTATCTGTGCAGCAGGTCAAATCCCCCAAGGATGAGGATGCCAAGAATAAAGAGAACATGAGATAAAAGGTTGCCATCGTAGCTGAAACTGAGATACAACGATTCAGGCTTGGGAGGGTGGGGGAGAGAGAGAAGGGGAATAGGGAATGGAACAAAGGTGTATGGGCCCTAAGCCATATCATGAGTAAACTGGCTCACAGACATGAATTGTTTCACTTTCGCAGATACTATAAATAAGCTTACTGAAGCCCCATGTCAACTTAGAAAAAGTCACTCTGAGAATGACTAACTTGTGCCATTGAGGCAACATACTACACTGCTCAAAAAAATAAAGGGAACACAAAAATAAGACATCCTAGATCTGAATGAATGAAATATGCTTATTAAATACTTTGTTCATTACATAGTTGAATGTGCTGACAACAAAATCACACAAAAATTATCAATGGAAATCAAACTTAGCAACCCATGGAGGTCTGGATTTGGAGTTACACTCAAAATTAAAGTGGAAAAAAACACTACAGGCTGATCCAACTTTGATGTAATGTCCTTAAAACAAATCAAAATGAGGCTCAGTAGTGTGTGTGGCCTCCACGTGCCTGTATGACCTCCCTACAATGCCTGGGCATGCTCCTGATGAGGTGGAGGATGGTCTCCTGAGGGATCTCCTCCCACACCTGGACTAAAGCATCCCCCAACTCCTGGACAGTCTGTGGTGCAATGTGGCATTGGTGGATGGAGCGAGACATGATGTCCCAGATGTGCTCAATTGGATTCAGGTCTGGGGAACGGGCGGACCAGTCCATAGCATCAATGCCTTCGTCTTGCAAGAACTGCTGACACACTCCAGCCACATGAGGTCTAGCATTGTCGTGCATTAGGAGGAACCCAGGACCAACCGCACCAGCATATGGTCTCACAAGGGGTCTGAGGATCTCATCTCGGTACCTAATGGCAGTCAGGCTATCTCTGGCGAGCACATGGAGGGCTGTGCAGCCCCCTAAAGAAATGCCACTCCACACCATTACTGACCCACTGCCAAACCAGTCATGCTGGAGGAAGTTGCAGGCAGCAGAACGTTCTCCACAGCGTCTCCAAACCCTGTCACATCTGTCCCATGTGCTCAGTGTGAACCTGCTTTCATCTGTGAAGAGCACAGGGCACCAGTGGCGAATTTGCCAATCTTGGTGTTCTCTGGCAAATGCCAAACGTCCTGCACGGTGTTGGGCTGTAAGCACAACCCCCACCTGTGGACATTGGGCCCTCATACCACCCTCATGGAGTCTGTTTCTGACCGTTTGAGCAGCCACATGCACATTTGTGGCCCGCTGGAGGTCATTTTGCAGGGCTCTGGCAGTGCTCCTCCTGTCCCTCCTTGCACAAAGGCGGAGGTAGCGGTCCTGATGCTGTGTTGTTGCCCTCCTATGGCCTCCTCCACGTCTCCTGATGTACTGGCCTGTCTCCTGGTCGCACTTCCATGCTCTGGACACTATGCTGACAGACACAGCAAACCTTCTTGCCACAGCTCGCATTGATGTGCCATCCTAGATGAGCTGCACTACCTGAGCCACTTGTGTGGGTTGTAGACTCCATCTCATGCTACCACTAGAGTGACAGCACCGCCAGCATTCAAAAGTGACCAAACCATCAGCCAGAAAGCATAGGAACTGAGAAGTGGTCTGTGGTCACCACCTGCAGAACCACTCCTTTATTGGGGATGTCTTGCTAACTGCCTATGCTTTCCACCTGTTGCCTATTTCATTTGCAGAACAGCATGTGAAATTGATTGTCAATCAGTGTCACTATCTAAGTAGACAGTTTGATTTCACAGAAGTGTGATTGACTTGGAGTTACATTGTGTTTTTTAAGTGTTCCCTTTATTTTTTTGAGCAGTGTATTTTGCAGATCTGCCGATAATAGGTAGACTATGATATACTTGCTATTCAATGTAGAGTGTCTTTCCTGAGTCATTTATGAAATAATACACCATCTACCTCTTAAACAAGAAAAAACAAAATGGTCTGCAGTAGTCAGGCTGCAATCAAATTGTTTGCAATTAAATATTGAATGGCCAGTCTGTAGCTAATTCTGAGCCAATAGGATCATTACAAGAGGAGATCCAACCTAGAGAGATTCCACAGGATGGGGAAAACTGTCGTGTTTTAAAGCTGCAATAAAATGGACCCATCTCACCTACAATTGATTATCAGCTATTCCAGTGAAATTTAAGGCCAGTTTTATCTAATGGTTAAGGCACCAGGCTAGAAAATAGGAGACCATGAGTTCAAATCCGATCTTTGCCATGAAAGCCAGCTGGATAACTTAGACCAGTCATGCTATCTCAGCCCAATCCACTTCACAGGGTTGTTGTGGGGAAAATAGGAGGAGGAAGTTGTGTTGGATATGTTCATTGCCTTGAGTTACTTGCAAAAATAATAAAGACGGGATACAAACAAACAAACAAACAAATACCCACTGGGTGTAGGAGAGACTACTGTGATAAATCCAGAGTTGCAAATTGAAATTCTTCACATGCGTTGCCCCTCCCATATTATTTGTTCATATAGAATAGAATAGAATAGAATAGAATAGAATAGAATAGAATAGAATAGAATAGAATAGAATAGAATAGAATAGAATAGAATAGAATTCTTTATTGGCCAAGTGTGATTGGACACACAAGGAATTTGTCTTGGTGTAAATACTCTCAGTATACATAAAAGAAAAGATACATTCGTTAAGAATCAAGAATCATAACGTACAACACTTAATGATAGTCATAGGGTACAATCAGCAATCAAATCATACTAGGAAACAGTCAATATAAATCGTAAGGATACAAGCGACAAAGTTACAGTCCTACAATCACAAGTGGGAGGGGATGGGTGATAAGGAGTGATGAGAAGATTAACAGTAATAGTAGTGCACACTTTGTAAATAGTTGAACAGTGTTGAGGGAATTATTTGTTTAGCAGAGTGATGGCTTTCAGGAAAAAAACTGTTCATGCTTGATACAACCATGTTGAATCTTGCTAGTCCAATAATTCTAATAAAAATGAACTTCAAAAATTAAGCTAGGAGTAGGGGTTCTCATTGGCCACACTAGTTACTTTCATCTTCTTCAGTCTGGAGGTCCTCTGATTTAGCAACTCATTTACTATGAGGGGTCCTTGGTGCACTCTGAACTTGATTGTTTTCTTGCAGACATTTCATTACCCAAACTAAGCAACATCATCACAGCACTGATGATGTTACCTAGTTTGGATAATGAAACACCTGCAATAAAACAACCAAGTTCAGAGTGCACCAAGGATCCTTCATTTCAAACCCAAATATTCTCCTTTACTGGTTGACTATCTGGAAGACAGCAGATTGGGGAAGGATGGCATCATCACTAATCAAACAAGTGGATGAAAAGGCACACTTGATTTTTGTTTGCAGGATAAGATTTGACCCATTTGTTCAATGTTTCTAAAACAATGAGCTTTCTTTCATAATGTGGAAGTGGTTGAGGAAGAAAAAGGCAACATAAAAAATAGGAAACTATCACAAGTGTAATGAAATGGCAAAAAAGATTTAAATGCAAAAGAAGGAAATAATATAGGGAACTAAATTAAATTAAATGCAAAATAAAATAATATAGAGAGATTAATAACTATATTATTCAAACCAGCTGAACGATTGTAGCAGATTCTCACAAAATACCGATTTTATAAAATATCACTTTCCTCCACTTTCATGCCAGTTGTGAATTGCTGGGAGCTAGTTTACTGTTTTTTTAATAGCAATAGTGAAAAAATCAATAGAGACCAGTTATATATTAGCAAAGAAAGGACAAGACATGTAAATATTCTACAGAAATGTCCTTGTGATTTTAAATGACTTGTTTCCATTATTCTTTATATCACATTGATCAGAAATTATAATTTTCCCTGCTCTGCTTTACATGTGCTGTTCAGTTTTCACATTTTCTTTAAAATTGCTGAGATAAAAGAGGGATTTCTTTTCTCTAAATATAGATTTGATAGACATTAAGCTTTTAATTGCAACTAGCAAATTTGAGACTTAGACTGACAGTTTAAATATATGTGTGTGTGAGAGAGAAAATAAGGAGTATTCATTTATATTCAAAACACACTGAAATCTCATCTACTTAAATTATGGGGGGAAATGCTTAATTCTGACTGGATGATGCAAAGGGATGGAACAATCACTTGTACTGATAGCCAAGTTGTCGTATGGTTTGATTTTAATAAGGCCCCACATGAGAGTTAAAGTAGCTTTCTGATTTCATTCTAGAGTGATGCTTACCTAACTGAATTTTAACATTGCATGAATTTTGTTCATTTCATTTCAGCTTGTTTGTCTTGGTGAACAAGGTGAGTTACTTCCCAGAATTAAGTTTTTCTTTGAAGAGTGGCTGACTCAGAAGCAATTTCATAGAAGTAGTACTTTGTTAACAGTGTAACCTGTTTTTCTCTCATTCCACTCAGGAGCAAGTGATTCAAGTGCTACTTAAGATGGACCAGCACATACCCTGTTATTTTTTTACTTTGTTAACTAAAGTCTGGAAATAATTGTTCCCCCACACACATGTAAAATTTGTTTTGCTAAAAAAGCAGCCAGCAGCCAGTCTGAAGGATAAGGTGTTCTGAGGAGTTAGTCATTTAGTACTTTAAAACATATGTCATAATGCTAACACCAGTAAAGATATAATATCATATTGCAGGATTATTGACTGGAAATGGTTATCTGTATTATTCATCCTCTAATGGTGATAACATAAAGGCTGTTTGTGCAACTGAGTCAAAGGGAGGATCTCTCTCTCCCTCCCTCCCTCCCTCCTTCTCTTTTTGTCAGAGTACTTACTGAGCAATTATGCTTGAATAGACCCTACTCTTCCTCTGCTACAAGAAATCTTGTCCCGATTTCACATGTGCAAGTGTATTACACAAAGCAGAGTTTCAGGGGCAACTGTAAATACTCACTCTGCTAAACAGGAGATGCCATATCTACCCTTTGAGATTTGACTAATTCTGTATAGGCCTTCTAAGCAGCTGTTCAGGCTTGCTGTAGTGGCAACCTTTAGAAGAAGGCTAGAATTTTATCCTTTGGTAAGGTAAAACAAGAGAACATGCCCGTCAGAACTAGGGGAAGTCAACCTTAGGGCATTATTATATATGGTTTGGTGACTCAACTTCCCTCAGGATTCCATTTAGTCCCATTCAGATCTCTTCTTGATGGGGCAAACCTTCACCTATCAAGAGGAAGGTTGCACCACAAAATACCGGACTTCAAATGTCAAACCCCACTCCTTACATGTTGTAATCCTGTGACTAGTAGATGATTCCTTCCAGCTATGGATGTTCAGAGACAGGAAGAGAAGCAAAATTAGACAATTTATCCAACTGGTTTAACACATCTTGGCAGAAGGACAATCACAACACAATCGATCGATAGTAAACCAAAACTGTGAAAATAAAGGTAGGATGGAGACCAGCACCGGGGGTCAATTGTCAGCGTTCCAGGGAACCTCCATTCCAATCAGTAACTCCGAAACAAGCATAATCTCAAAAGTACCTTTATTAGAGTAGCACCTGGCACAACTGTGGAATTTCGAAACTAAAAGTTTCCCGGACTTCCCACAATGTCCCAAACTACAAACCATCCCCTTTTCTCTCATCATCACATCACATGAACCAATCCCAAAGAAAGTTCCTTTTTGTTCCTGCGCCACACTCCATGACCTTGAACTAACAAAAGAATTCTATTTTGTCCACTTAGAGCTACTCAATAAAAATCACTCCCCTCCCACTTTCTCAAGCCATGTGATGAATAAGGATTCCAAAGCTGACAGCTGCCTTGTTGCCAGATATATATAGGACTGAACTTTTAATCTCTCCATCCAGCCATCAGAATTCCATTTTATTGGAAAACACACAAGGCAAATAATCCATACTTCTCTATCGGCTAATTTTTCCTTAATTTATTGGGGCAAATAGTTACAATACTATTTCAGTTTTCATAACTTCACATGCTATTTCTGCTACCTCTTATTTTGGAAGAATTTTTTTTAAAAAAGAGTTGAAAGCTTATAAATATTGATTTGACACTTTGAGTTATACTGCCCCATATGCTTTTGATTTGATGCACAAACATTTTTGCAATCCTATAGATTGTGCAGCTTTGCAACCTTCCTTACACATTGGTACTTCCTGAGTCTTCTCCTTTTGGGGGGAGGCTCTGCTTCTCACTTTGAGTTATTTTTGACTCATTGTGGTTTTGGGGGGAACTGAACCAAGCATGAGTAGCCTTCTACCAACTGGAGGCTGTCCAGATATTTTGGGAGCACAGCTAAAATTATTGAGATATTTGAATAGCAGCAAGCTTTACTGCAGGAAATACGACTTCAGCAACAGAGTGGTCAATGTCTGGAATACTCTACCTGACTCTGTGGTTTCTTCCCCAAACCCCAAAAACTTTAACCTTAGACTGTCTACTATTGACCTCACCCCTTTCTAATTAGGTCTGTAGGGGGCGTGCATAAGCGCACCAATGTGCCTACCGTCCCTGTCCTATTGTTTCTTTTATTTTTCTTATATGTATCCATGTATTCATAACTATGTTTTTACATACCTATTATCTTGTAAGCAATTGACAAATAAAAATAAATAAAAAATAAAAATAAACTAGACTCAACAGAGAAAAACAGGCAGCCTTGCCAAACCCACCATGACTGCCCTTCCTTTTTTTACAGACTTTCTTTTCTGAGGAAACTGCCTCCTACAGGCAGAAAATGTAATACCAGCACAGCCATCTTCAGTTTTCCAACAGTTTCTAATGATGCTGTATTTCGTCAGTCCTTTGTTTTCCTCTTACCTCCTGAACTCTAGAAAAGGAAGAAGTTGATTCCTTGCAGTTTTAGCCTGCAGTAATTAGAGCAAATTGAATTTAAACCTGTCATATTACACAGCTGCCTCTTATCAGTTATTGAGGAGAGGGGAAATTAATTTTCCTTGTGCCACTACTGTGGGAGCTGCAAGAAAAGCTTCATAACACTCTATCACTCTTTTCAGCATATTTCTTTTAAAAACCAGGCAGGTACATTAATGCAGCACCAACTGATAGGACATATTTTTAGTATTTCCTTCAGGTGACGGAGATATCATTCCTGTTGTCAAAAATAAAATGGCAATCTCCTCACAGTTCACTAGAAAACCCAGTACAGGTTGTACTGCTTCTGGCTAGATAAGGAAAAATAGCAATAAATATATTCTATCAACTAGCTTGCTCTGCAGTCCTTTATTTCCTTCCTACACTTGAAATGTCTTGAAGGGTACATAGTATACAGACAAGCAATAACTATTCATTCTCTCTGGAGCTAACATAAAGCCTTGTATCTCCTGTGTGGACAGAATTTTCTGATCCAAACACAAAGCAGTCCTGAGTCCACCTTTCCCTTTAAATTATGACAAGTCAAGATAAAGAGAAAATATATATAGCATTTTCATATATAGCATTTTCTTTGTGGAATCCTCATAGGGCACTAATATTCTTCGCATGTCAATCTCTTATCTGAGTTATATAAAGATGCAAGCAACCCAACTGGAAGGATTTCATGCCTGTATATGATAGCTAACAAATCAGAGACCATATCTTTACAACAGGGTAGTCTTCCAGAAGTGGCTGGGTTATTATACCTTCCTTTATTCTTGACCAATGTCTACTGCGGTGTTTCTCAATCTTGGCAACTTTAAGATGTGTGAATTTCAACACTCAAAATTCCCAGCCAGCCATGCTTAGTCCAGACACCAAAGGTAATAGAGATCAACACTGCTTCCAAAACGAAGGTAACTATGGGACGCTTCCACTAATATTAAATTACCCTGTGTCATTTACAGAAACAGTAAAACTCCTGATAGAACTTTAATATTTTGATGCTGGCAATGAAGCAGCATTCTCTGCTGCATATGAAAAGGGTGAGCAGTAAAGGAGTGCAGCTGAGACTGCCTAGAATATATATCTTTATCCTCCACTGTAGGGAAATATATCTCTCTATCGTGCTAGGAAAAAAATGCCATTGAAAAAAGTTGGCTCATTTTGTATAACAGTGGTGTGGATTCTGCTGGTCTCTAGACTGACAGCTTATATTTTCTGAAGCTAAATATTGAAGGTGCCTATGGCTCATTTTTTTAGTTAAATGTTCAGACATGTTTTAACTAGTTCAAAACATACAAACTAAAAATGAACATACAAAAATTACATCTGATTTGAGTTTTTGATTTTGTTCCTGCTAGTAATATTTCCTGACCTTTTAACAACAATTAATAGAACACCGACCATTTATGTGCACCTCATTCAATTTCCTCCAAGGGTATTGTAACTAATAGAAACTCAGGCTAGGTATTTTTATGCCCACAGTTCAGCAGCCCAAAGATGAAAAACAAGTGTAAATAAATATTCTCTAATCAAAGAATGAAGTTGCAAAAATGCTTCATTTGATCTGGGCTTCAGCCATTCGTACTGAATGACTGCCAATACCCCCATTTGCAATCACCTTACACAATAATGCAAACTCATGAAGATTATTTGCCTTGCAAGAGCTAATCTCTGAACAGATGACATGTGGAGGAGAAAAAATCATCTGGAAACTGAAAGTCTGCCAGCTCTGGAGATTACCACAGCTGGACTACCAAATAAACTTATCTGTGGTTGTTCCAAATTCATCAGGGCAGGACAATATGTTGCTGACAAAGGTTTAAATGACCTGCAGCAATTTGTTCCTTTCCTTGGTCTGTTCAAAACAAGCTTGCAATTATCTTTGGAATGCCATCTCAGCAAGACCTTCAGATTTTTCTACTGCAAAGATCCAGTTCTAGAATTTACAATAAAAAATAATAAAGATTAAGTACCTCATGAATTCTTTTCTCAACAGCATCATTTCCTCTCATTTAGATGAAGAAATCTTACTGCATACAATCAATACAATTTTTTAAATTAAAAACTACATTTTATATACTTTCTAGCAGATAGTTTTTTTCCTCCTGTGCTTTCATTGTCAGGAAAAAAAAATCCTATAAGTATGTCAAGGTGAACTTTTGGTCTACTCCACCAAGGCTTAAATTATATATATGAAACAAATGCAGCCACTCTCCTCCTTTTTATTATTTAACTGTATGCAAGACCACTCAGGCCATCTATAAGTAAATCCCAAAAAAATCAAAATGGTGTCATGATTGGCTGATCAAAGCCTTGCTTCTTTTTTATGGAAAGGTCTCTATGCAAGTTAGAGATTCATAGAAATTTTGGAAGGGCTAGTTCAGGCCCTTGATTCTAACCTGCTTTTCCACTGTTGGAAGAAATATCCTTATGGGTTCAGTTCCAAGTTGGGGAAAAGACACTGGAAATATGGAGGCTGTTTGGAAAGATGGTTTAATGGTGGATAGGACCACATGGCTTGGAGCTTCAAAGTGAAAAGGACGATCACATGCTTCAAGATGTTGGGTGAAGGAAAAGAAGGGAGGGCTAAGATACTGAGAGTCCTTTATATACCCTTTGCTGGGCCCCACCTCAGTGTTTTCTGTTGCTGTGCAAGAAATGTATCCCATTGGCTGTCAGACTCTCAGGGTCGGGGGTCTTAGCTAACATTCTAGGCTTTGTCTGGACCACATGGCTTCACCTGAGTGCTGGTTGATCTTCCCAGGCCATGTGGTGAGATGAGTAGAGGGTTTTGTTATGTAGAATACTCTATCCCAGGCCTTAATGGCCTGCCCATTAACAAGGGTGGGGTGAACTTCTGCTTCTGAGGTGAGTTGCTGCTTCTGAGTTTCTACTTCTCTTTTTAGGGGAAATATTCTGCCTTTTCAGTATATCCCAAAATATTTCATTTTCCTAGGAGAGGGGTGGGTTTTAACTTCCAACACCATCCAAAAATCCAAATCAAATGTCCCAGTGAGGGGAAACCTACCAGCTCCCCAAGTAATCAGTTCCATTATCAAATTACTCTTATTTGTGACTATACTACATATTACTATACCATATACTTCTTAGTATCTATCTGAAATCTACCTTCATGTAATTTAAGACTGTTAATGCATATGCCAACCTTTGCGATGATAGTCTTTATCATCACTGCCTGATTAAATCCTGCTGGATGATAACTGAGAAATGGGATGAATAATCAGGGGTCAATATCTTTAAACTAGAGAAAAAAGACCGCAAGTGGATCTCACTCTGGATTTGTATTCTGCTATGGCGTATGTTCACTTTGATTTACCGCTGGCCCCATTCTTGGCAAACTGATCAGAAAAAGGTGCATGGAAAAGAGTCTCTCATCGTAGTCATGAACCTAAGCAGGCCTGGTGCCAGGCTACTGTTAAGAGCTCTGTTAAGAGTTTCATCCAACTCTTTTTCATCATACAACCAGTGGGAGTTACAAGGGGTGTACTGGGCATAAGCCAATCTAATGCAGAAGGTTGCTGATAAAACCGAAGGACATGACCAAGCTAATATCAGGCCAAGGTTCTATTATGATAATTGCAAACAATGGCAGTTCAGTAAACCAGGTCAATGCACTTAAAGGTAGTGCTACCACCACTCGATCCAAGACAAATAGTATCACTTTGTTAAAATCCAAAATCAATTTGAATTTGAGTTTCTAGTTTAATGCAAATTAGACTGAAAATTCTGAAACACTGAGGCTACGGACCATAACGGCTTGCACTAAGGGGCTTCACATTGCCTACACTGACAGTGTATTTGAATGGAGGCAACCTAAACAACATCTAATAGAATAAGCATAGTAGGGGTGATAGAGTTGGGGGAGTTCTGCGAGTTCAAGGAAGCTAAACATAGTCTTTGTTTGCTGCAGGCTAGCGGCAGAGATTTCTCTGAAAGAAAGGAAGAAAAAGGATCTCATAGTTATGAAGTCAGCGTAACTCTTCAAAAACAATCAGCGTAAAGATGTAACTTTAGAAAAGAACAAGTAGACCACGTAGGCAAAATTTCCAGTATGAACTGGAATGTACTCCTTTTGATATTTTCAGCCAACCAGCTAACTATGCTCCTTTTCACAATAATCAAGGGGCATTTTCATGCCAACATCACCCATCTCCAATCCCCACAATGCAGTTTGAAGTTGATTTGCATTCATTGCGAGTAAGTGGCAGTATAAATTTTCTAAAAAAAGAAATGTCAAATTCTCCAAGTCTCAGAATGCTAAAAAAAAAAAAAAAAAAACATGCAAGGAATGTGATGAGCCAATTAATGTGCACGAAGCTGTAACAGGAGGAAATGCCGCCCAATTACTCTTGCACCCACTAAATTGCTGCAAATCCCGAAGCAACAAAAACCACCTTACCTCTGCTCCATACAAAACATAAATAAAATGAATTGGTAGAGGTTCTCCATCTACATTTTAGTTCACATTAAGTGCATGCAGCTGCCAAAGATAGCAATCTGAGCACTTCTTAAGAGAAAAAAACTTTCAAACTTCATAGCTGCCTTTCCCCCCACATACAGTATCCCATCCTCCTGCATGCTCTGATAGTGAAATGAAACTACTTTGCACAGCCAAGTGCTTTTCTTATACTTATAAACATTTCTACCTGCTACTACAGCTCTGAAGCAAGGAGAGGAATACATTCTAATACCACTAATGGGAAGCAGAAACAAAATACTGCAGTTCAGAAGGAGGATGTGGTGTATAGAGGAAAAGGGAATCTTTTCAAGTGTTGTTTCTTTTGTAAATTCTACAACATTTCTCCTACTCATTCCAGCTCTTCTGGAAAGGACATTAGCATAGTCAAGAGCACTACTGTCACTGCCAAAGCCTCTGGCTGTTTTCCAAAACTTAAAGGAAAATAGGAAGGAAGTCATCTCTCATAAAGAGCCTCTTTCCTGAAATATGCCAAATGATTTGTATGTCCCCTTCATGCACTCCATTTCAATACCTGCCCGCAAATGACTATCTTGAAAGCTTGCGAATTGGAGAATGGGGAAGAAGTAGTACTAAGTATTTGTATATAGTTTACCATTAAGTTATTTGAGTTCTTTCATGAATGCATAGTTTGACATAATGCTTGGGTGGACTATAAGACCCAAGCCTCTACACAGCTTCAGGTTTTCTTTTTGAGGCCTTCATAGGCCTCTAACCACATGTGTAGAATTTAGATTGTATGGATTCCTAATATTCTGAATCATGAAATATCTGAATGGTGTTAAGATGTAAGTTGATCTCAGAAAGGTAGAAAATCTAAGGTACTCCTTAAATCTCTGGCAGAAATAAATAAAAAACCACAATTCCATTTCTGGCAATCCTTGACTACTGAGAAGTGTTGTTGATTATGGCATCCAGAATTCAAAAGATTGTTTGCCACTGGTGTAAAAGATGGGCTAATTGCATAGATTCTCTCTGCCTTTCCTTATTTAATAACTATCTAGTCCAACCTTCATTTGTCCATCCATTCATTCATTACAGGCATTTCTGAACTCTTATGTCATTTTACTGAGTTGACAACACGGTTCAATGGGCAAAAGCTCATCTATAAAAATATACCTGTCACATCACATTGTGATATACATCTATCACAAATGCTAAGTATTTCATTATGGAAAATATTGGGTCAGGGCCATTGAACTGGCTTAAGACAATTTGTGGAATTGGTTCCCAGCCCTAATATTTCTTCTGATGTTCAATCAAGCCAACATGTTATATGATAAGCAGACTTATAACAGGAAAATTAGAAGCAAGTGAGACAATTTAGTACCATTTAATAAGATTCCCAAGAAATCTGTATCTCTGCTTTTCAGTTCCTTTCATCTTGCTTCACTTTTTTTCCTTGAAGTAAAAGGAGATGCCTAAAATAGCCAAAAATATGCTTTTAGGATTTCCTGCCACTGCTGCTGCCAAGAGATATTATGAAAAAATATGCATTACATAACATTTTATAAGCATCTTAGCTATTCAGGAAATTTAATCTGTAAAGACACGCTGTACTTTGGGACTTCCTTAATGCCAAGGTTATCTATTAAGGGAATAAAGCCTATTGATTTCACTTCCAAAAAATTTCACTTCAATTTTTTTTAAGTAAGGAACAGTAAAATTTTTGAAGTTCTCAAAAGCAGTATAACTAATGTACTCCAGCTTTTATATAGCTTTACTGTGTAGTATATGGTAGTGTACTGTATAGTCAGTAGAAACATGTGGTCTTAAGCAAACCTTAAGCAAATCTTATTTTAGAGCAACTGTGTTTAGGGCTGCATTGTAACGAAGCCAAGACTTGAGTTTGGGATATAACAAAAAAAAATGCCTAAAACTGGTCAAAATAAACTCAAATTTATACAAAAAATGTGTTTGGATTAAATTAACAAAAAGTCAGCCCATTTCTATATCTAGCATGGAATCTGCTAGCATAAGCTCCCACAATTAAAGGTTTTTGTTTTTTGTAATATTTCTTTAATTAAAAATAAAAGTGGAAGGCTGATAACACTGTAAAGCAAAGAACCCGAAAGTAATATCATTTTTATTTACAGGAATGTTTCAAAGCTAAACCAAGGTCTAAAGTGTTTATTTTCTAAGTGTTCTTAGAAAATAAAAAATGAGGGTATAAATGTATTCAAATGCTTTGTTTGGACGTGTACCCACCTACCCTGTAAAATAGGACAAAATAACCAAGACCATAGATAACATCCAGGGGGAACAAAAAAAATAACATGGTCTGTATTTCTCTGGCTGATATGTAACTGGGAATACCTGCCATACAAAATATTTTGTAGGAGGAGCCATGATATACTCTATGCATTCCAAATGTTTTAACACTATATCTATATCTATATCTATATCTATATCTATATCTATATCTATATCTATATCTATATCTATCTATCTATCTATCTATCTATCTATCTATCTATCTATCTATCTATCTATCTATCTATATATATATATATATATATATATATATATATATATATATATATATATATATATTCTACAACTGGATTAACTGAATATTGGGTCTACCATGATTTTGAAGTAGATCAAGAATTTAATATACCTGTTTGCTGCATAAGCTTTTGACCCAGAGTTAATTCACCCCACTTGCCTACCACTGTGTTTTGTTTTGTTTTAATATCCTCTCTGAGCAAAATGGCAGGCTAAGAGTTTACTCATTCTACCTAAATCTACCTAAGCTGGTGGGAATGGCAGTCGCCGCCCTTAGAAGAGACTCAATTCCAGTTTGCAAAAGCATCATGTGGGCGAATAAGATTTTTCTCTCAGCCTCAGTTCTATCTCCAAAGACTAACACTGGAATAACATTAAAGATTTAGTTAACATTAATGTGTGCCTAGTTATTTGAATAGATGGATGTATAAATAACATTGCATGTTTGGTTACTTGTCTCCTGACTAAATCTTTCAACAATTGAGAAATATGGTTAATCTATTACACTTTATTTGGAAGTGTATTGCAGACCAAAACAAACAGGCCCAATGCTTCTGTCATTCCAGTTCAGACAGTGGTCTCTTTCCTGATAGCTTTTCAATGTCCAACCTGCAATTAGTCCATTAAAAAAGGAGCTGCAGGCTCTCTAATACTACAGAGCCATCTAGTGACTTTTTACAGCAACTAGACAGCGATTACACTTTTACAGCAATTAGACAGCAATTACACTTTAGCAATGATGCTTAAAAATTCCCAAACCTCTTGCTGAAATGTGTTAATTATAGTAATCATACACTGATATTGTCTTTCTGATTACACAGTGTTCTTTCCTAAATTATTGGAAGTGCCAGAATTGAAAGTAAAAATTAGGTGGATCAGCCTTTTTACTAGAGTACTTGAAGTCAGTCAGACATTGGATATCCATCAGTTGGAGATGATCTAATTCTTCTGAACGAAACAGGTTGCAGGTTATATTATTTATCATTCCTCTTCCTCCAACAAAATGATTCAACTTATTTATCAACATCAAAGATCACGTTTTGTGATTATGATTCACAGCCACTTGGAAAACATGAAAAGGACCTTGGAGTACTCATCTCAAATGATCTAAGTGCTAGAGCCCACTGTAACTACATAGCCAAAAAGGCATTAAGAGTTATTAGCCTAATCCTGCGTAGCTTTTTCTCCAGTAATATCACTCTACTAACTAGAGCGTACAAAACACTTGCTAGACCAATACTTGAATACAGCTCATCAGTCTGCAACCCGCATTACTTATCTGATATTAATACAATTGAGAAAGTCCAGAAACATTTCACAAGAAGAGTTCTCCACTCCTCTACTCGTTGCAGAATATCTTATGCCACCAGACTCAAAATTCTAGACCTAGAAAACCTAGAACTACGCCGCCTTCGGTTCGATCTAAGTATAGTACATAAAATTATACATTGCAATGTACTACCTGTCAATGAATACTTCAGCGTCAACCACAACAATACAAGAGCACACAATAGATACAAACTCAAGGTAAACCGCACCAAACTTGATTGCAGGAAATACGACAGAGTGGTCAATGTCTGGAATACTCAACCTGACTCTGTGGTTTCTTCCCCAAACCCCAAAAACTTTAACCTTAGACTGTCTACTATTGACCTCACCCCTTTCCTAAGAGGTCTGTAGGGGGCGTGCATAAGCGCACCAATGTGCCTACCATCCCTGTCCTATTGTTTCTTTTTTTTTCTTATTTGTATCCATTTCATGTATTCATAACCATGTTTATACTTATACCTGTTATCTAATAATCACTTGACAAAATAAAATAAATAAAATAAATAAAAATAAAGAATGCTTTAGTACATGCTCCTCCATTTTTCTTGGCCCTGTAGTGTTAGTAAACTATAGTATGACTTAACAAAGTGTGCGAAACTGAAGTATATTGTTGTTCATTTAATTACTGGGAAACAGGCTTGAAGCCCGAGGACTGAATTAAGATATCTGAGTTCAAATACCAATTCAGTTTTGCAGCTTCTGAGTGGACTTGACATCTTGTTTCATGTGCAGGAGGTAATAACTCTGGGAAACAACTATACTACAAAACGGACTGCTAGGCTTATATCTATTTACTCAATAGCTTTAGGTTCTATATAAACCCCATTGCATGTGTAAGAAATATAATAATTTGAATAATTGCAGTATGATTGCTTTGTTTGGTTATGCCTTCCCAACCCATCCAAACTTCCAAAGTAAGCTAATAACAATATATAAGCACTTCGACTTATATACTGCTTCACAGTGCTTCATAGCCCTCTCTAAGCAGTTTACAGAATCAGCATATTGCCCCCAACAATCTGGGCCCTCATTTTACTGATCTCAGAAGTATGGAAGGCTGAGCCAACTTTGAGCCTGCACCATCATGGCTCTAATGTAGTAAGCAACTGGGAAGGGGACAGGGGTAAAGGAAAGAAAGTCAGGGAGCAGTCTTTTGCTGTCCAGACAGTTTAGAGTTAATGGGATTTGTGGTAGTTAGTTAGGAATTGAGTGCTGTCCCCTTAAGAGAATGCATCATGGTAAATGTAGTTAAGGTATCCTGGGAAATGTAGTTCATGTCATGTGGCCACATCTGTAACCCTGATTGGTCACTGAATTGACCCTTGGTGGGTTGGGGGAGGTTTCTTCGCTCTTGCCTGAACACAGCCTCATGGTAGCATCTCTACCCCCTGCTTCTACGATATGGGATGAAAGAGATAACCATCTTTTTACCTATAAAGACAGATATACAAAGGATTGGACATTAAGAAGAATCTCGTCATAACTGTGAGTTAATGAGGATGCCTGATGAACCAATAAAAAAGACTTTGTTATGGATGCTTTGTGGAGTTTATCTATCTGCTTTGTACAAGACTATCTATTCCCAGCAAGAGCAAAACCTTGGCTTCAGGATCTAGGGCAGGAGATTGATGAGCCATATGCTTCAGGTGAGGTATGTTGGTAGCTACCTCTGGTGTTGCAATGTGGCTGAGGTCATCTGGTATCCTGTCCCATTCCAACATGGGTGGCAGTAGGAACTGGGAACTTCCATCTAATGACTCTATACAGCGTCCAGTAGCTCTCCTCCCCGTCGTGTGTCTTGGTGCGGTGCACGTAGATATCGTGAAGTGCACTTCTTCCTTCTGAACATCAAAGAGGTCGAAGAATGCAGACCTGGCTAGTGAGCGATTGCTCTGAGGATCTAGGATTCCATATATCACCGCTTCTTCTGGGCGTCCATTGGGGTAGACTTTGGCTAAGCAGATCTGATGACACGAGCGAGGAGCGGGTATTTTATCGCACACTGATGTGCAGTTGACACTCACCATTGGCTCCAATTGTGCTTTCATGGCATGCTGAGGCGCCTAGTTTGCTTTCGCAGCACGCTGAGGCTCCTTGTTCAAAGGAGGGTTAGGAGTTGTCTGCTGTAGTGGCTCAGAGTCTGGATGCAGAGCGGTTGGGTGCTCGTTACTGTTGCATAAATGGCATTGAACCCTGGCTGTGCAGCCTTGGGTGCATGTTTAAAAGATTAGCAACACTTGCAGCAGAATCTGAATCCTATAACAACTCTTTCCTTTGGGTCAGGGATTTTGCTGCAAACCCCTGGCACCTGTTCAGTGAGTGTCGAGTGTTGTGCAAAGGACAAAGGTCAACTCTCTTTGTAGTTGGAGATCTAAATTGGGTTGTGTCTGATGAGTCCTCTCCAGAACTGTTTATGGAGGAGGTCGCGTGGTGATGATCTGTAGTGATGTGCAGTAGACTCTGGAGAGATACAGAGTTTCGGTTGTGTTCTTTGTTAGTTGGGTAAAATCTGTATCTGAGGTGACGGTTTCTAAAGCTGTTGCAGGACTCAGTTTGCCGGAGAACAAATTCTTGGAGAAGGGCAAAGGGTGGTTCTTTTTTGCGGTTTGCGGCCAGAAAGGCATCAGACAAAACAATCCATCGTTCCAATATTTCTTTTGGGAGTTTGCTGATGATTGCTTCTTGCGTTATGAAGAAATCAAGGCAAGCCAGTCCTGGTAAGTTAGAACATTCTTTGGCTGTTCGCAGCTCCGTAAGGATGTTGGAGAATTCCTCCAGTCTTTGGGTTTTATGGATGGCAATACACAGGAAACTGTTAAGTCATTCTAGGAGCGAGTATTCCATCAATGTGTCCTTGCCATATTTCCGGTCCAAAGCATCCCACGCTCGTTTTAGAGCCGTGCCTGGGTCATTAAGTATCCCTGTGTAAATGTGTTTCACCATGTAACTAGACCGTGGTCCTAGCCATGCCAATGGAAATTTAAGTTCTTTGCTGGGAAGCGGCTGTTCACGTTGAATGGTACTTGTGAAAATGTTCTTCCACAGTAGGTATTCTCTGCCTGGCTTGTTGTTGAATTTGTACACACCACTAGCTGCTAAGTCTAACCTTCTACACCTTATTGATGGTCAATGAGACTTATTCTCATTGCTTGCCTTTTGATAAATGGATGTTTTGTGACTGGTGGACATTTGTGAATGGACAAATGGTCCTTTCCATGGCAACCATTTTATGAGAAATCTGACAGAAAGTCATCAGGTGCTTGTGGGGATAAGAAAATCAATTGTAGGATGACAATGGAATGGAATAATTTGAACTAGGGATTGACTGGCAAATCTTTGCACTGGAACACTCTGAACTTTAACATTTTCTTCTCTTTCAGTCAACACTTTTTATGTGCTATGCAAAAATCCCAATAATGGAAGTTAAAGAGTTATAACTAGAGTGGTGAAAAAGGGAAGCAATTAAAAAAAATACTGTGCTGCGTGCACTACTATTTATTATAAAGCAAAGGATGGACATGAAATTCCACAGCTTGTCTTTGCCCTTTACTGATCAATCATCAGTGAAATTTAAGCCACCCTTTTGAAGTGCTATATTTAGAACCTCATAAAGAATTCCTAAAATAGCCAATTTCACACCTGATAATTTTCAAGGAAACAAATGTGCTATTCAGAGGAGGTTATAAATAATCCTCCAGTTGTACAATACAATTCCACATCCGGTTGTTAAAAATGGGGGAAGCAAAGATCTGTTGTATTTGAGAGCAGCTAATTTTCCCTGGGAAGTCATCTTTACTTGAGTCATTCTTGTTCTGACTTCCAAATTCAACTGAGAACTATGTATATTCTCTCCTATTGGAAACAGTATTTTCAAATAATTTATATATTCACTCAACAGTAAATTTTAGAACCATTTAGCAATGAGTAAATTAAGGGCTCATCCACCCACTATTTTTTGCAATTTCCTTCATATCAGAGCAATCCTAAACTTTGATGCACATTCTTACCTTCCTTCAAGGCACATTTGGGAGGTGGGATTATTCTATGCTGCTGATCCTACACAACAGCTGTATTCCACAATATCAAAGCACTGATTTGCTGCGCAGAATGTGTTCTATAGCAGAGGTCCCCAATCCTCAGTCCATGGCCCACTCCTGGACCGTGGCCTATTCACAACCTGGCTGCACAAGCCGTGAGCCAAGTGCAAGTTGCACAACACAGCTCGACTTCCATAACAGGCAGGTCGGTATGTGTGCACATGTGCTGGGTTGCTCCATCACTGGAGGTTTTCAAGAAAAGATCAGACAACTATTTGTCAGTTTGGGACAAATGTAGGGACTCCAAACATAGGCAGGGGTTAGAATAGAAAATGTTCAGGTCCCTTCCATCCCTATGATTCAATAATTCTATGATTCTATGTTATTCAAGAGCAGGGGTGGTATGGGAGTATCCATTTGTCAGATACTTTATATTACATGGTCTGTCAGTTGAGACAATGACCAGCTTTAAATCAATTGGTCAATTGACCCATAAAAAGAACAAAAAGTTCCTTACTGCCAAACCATGCTGCAGAACAGGCACGGAACCTGATGACCAGACAGAAGAAAGTAGTTTCAAATAATTTTTCTGCTGTGGGACACAGATCACCTGGATCAATTGCTTAAATGTCCATGTGAAATACCTTATGCCAGCATAACATAGAAAGCCATTACTTCCACATCAGAACATCGGGAACTGTCTTAGCAATGAGTTGAGAAAGATATAGAGGCAACATAGAGAGGACATCTCCTTGGTAAATGGTAAGTCGTGTATCTTCTCAACAGGACAAAGCTGTTCTGTGGATGGACTCTAATTTGAGGAGATATTTATAGTCTCTCTAGGGTCATCATGCCACTTTCCTAGAGATAACCATGGCACTCTGAGAATCACATTCCAGAGACAGCATTGCAATCATAATGTTGGCTGGGGAATTCATCTCATTTTCTCAGCAAAAAAAATATGTGGCTTGTGAAAATTAAAATATCCTTGAGAGAGGAATGCAAGTGTCAACTCATAAAACATTCCTATGCCTGTTTTAGTAGTTGCCATAAAAGGGGGAGGGGGGAGGAAATCTGGAAGAGCAGTGCAGCAGTTTGAAATCAAACGTACATTCCAACACTTATCTTTAAAAGATTGTAACTAAACTGCCAGAGCTTTTGCCCGTGAATATATTTAATTGGAGAACGTGAATGATGACATCCAGTCCATTAACATGCTCAATTGGAGAATCTGACTTATGAGACACCCAGGGGAGAGGAGGGAAACAGGGTCACAGGTGACTGTAAATTATGCATGCCAGAGTTGGCTTCATACAGGGCAGTGCCAGTATGTCGCCTCTAATAAATCCTTTGAAGTTGGTTGAAGTTTGGCTCAAGAATCATGATTTAATTAGGGCAATTGCTGGAATCCTGACAGCAACTGAGGACATCTAGAATTGATAAACACAAACGCATTGTTGCTTGAAACTCAAGAGTTCTTTTTTAATTGTGGAGCCATTCCAGCTTCATTGGAGTGGATTTGCAGGTCTGGGCCTAACCAAGTGGTTGAAGAGCAACATATCCACTTCTCATTTTAAAAATTATGCATACATAGGCAGTCCTTATCTTACAATTTGTTTAGTGACTGTTCAAAGTTAAAACAGTTCTGCCAAAAAAGGTGAGTAAAACTCACTTAACAATTGTCTTACTTAGCAACAGCAATGTTGGGCTCAATAGGTAGTCATAAGTCGAGGACTACCTGTACTTTCCCCCAAAACAAATTCACTTTAAAACAACGGCCTTAACAACATTTTCAAGGGACACATACCTGGTTCCAAAATGTCTTCAGCACTAATTGTGAATCATTCCCATAAATGTCCATCATTTGAACTGTATTTCCTTTCTCATTATATCACACGGCTGATTTCACTCTCCACCCCATCTCAGATCACTTTTTCCTGGCAACTGCAGTTCAGTGGAGCGTAACACAAGTTAGGAGGAAAAGGCTGCCAAGAGCCAAGACCGTTTAAAAAAAAAAAAAAACCTCACACATCATTTCCACTGGAATGATAGCGTTCACGGACAATTGGAAGGTTCTTTTATTTTAAGAACAATTGCTCAGGCTCATAGGATTTATTAAAAAGGGCAATAAAAATAAAGCAGGGAAGGTCTTTATTTTTCCAAATGCCTCAGCGAGACCATGAACCTGAACTGGTCTTTCTAGAGTGGGAATGACAGGAGGGAAAGGGGACACATCCTCAGGAAAGGGTGCAGCTCTTCTTATCTGACAGCTGCCACAAAAACACAATTGATGTTTAGCTCGGTGAGACTGTTCTGGGAAAGAGGGGCCAGAGAGGGCACAAGATGAGACAGCTTCTCCTGACAACATAAATAAAAAGGAAGATAACTTATTGTCCTGGACTGATAACGTTACTGCAAAACAACTCGCAAATCAAAAAAGCAAGATCAAAAGAATAAAACAATAATTAAAATAGCAACCTTCTCTGTAAGGAACAATCTCCAATGATTTTTTTAAAAAAAATCACACAAAGGACACATGATCAGAAAACTCTGCAATCCCCAACCCTTGGCTAGGTGATATCACAACTTTAGATCAACATTCTCCATAAAAGAATCTCCACCCACCCCCAATCCTACCTGGATAGCCAGTAATAGAGATGTGACATTTCCAATGAAATTAATTTATCAATGTCTCCATATAGTACATTTAGTCAACTCTATATAGTTGACTAAAACCTCCCTCTAAAGAAAAGTTCAACTATAAAGAGAAATAATTGTATTAATTAGATGGGCTAAACGATGCATTTTGTTTTCAGTTTTGAAGACTACGTTTAGTTGTCTCCAAAGGTGAGGAAAATAGGAAACTGGAATGAAATCAAGTTCCAACTGCACAATTGCAATTACATAATATTTAACACCCAATACAATTTCATTGACACCCTAAATTGCTTGCCAACTTACTTAGGGCAGATAATTTTTCTTTCTCCTCTCCCAAAGTAAAACTAAAGCAGAAGTGCGTCCAGAGAGGTATGTAACACAAAAGTCATCACTACTAAACAGATGGGAATGAGCAGAAGATTGTGATTGTAGTTGCATTTCTTTTGGTCAAATAGTATATATTCTGTGATTGACCTCATTATTAAATTAACTCCTGGAAGAGTGGCTGTTTAGATAAGCTAGCTCTTTCTATTTACCCTTGTAAGATGTGAGATAACAAACTTCCAACTTTAATCCCAATCAGAACATTTTTCCCTGTTTGTGGTAGCAGGCACCCAGTGCTGTTACATACTTAATCCTCATAAATATTTAACCTTTTGCTGATGCCCAAACTGAACAACTCTGGGAGTGAAGAAGGAAAGAAGCTGCAGGGCTACAAAATGTATCCAGTTAAAGCAATCGTTTTGTGAGTTGCATTCTGGAGACCAGAGTGGAAGAAGAGCCCCTGATGCTGTAAGTATTTAATGAGGACATAAATAAACATGATGCTGGTTTTATCCTGGTACCTCTTTTATTGTCCTCCTGCTTTGGCTTTCATTCTGCACATTCCATATTAGCTGGTAATACAAAATCTCAGAAAATACCGTATGAATTCAGAAAGCATCCAGCCACTTCAGGGATAACCAGGACTTAGCTTTCTGATTATCCCTGTATAAGCCTGTCCCTTGTGTCCAGTCAGCTTGAAGTTCAATGAGGGCAGATTAAGAAGTCAGTGTAGGAAGGCCCCAAGTCCACTTCCATTGGAGATTTGTGAGGGAGCCAGTGAGGTGTTATGGAGTGTTGGACTGCAACAGTGGGAAATCCAGGTTCAGTTCTTTCCTCAGCCATGAAGCTCCCAGAATAATTTTGGGTCAGTCACTATCTCTCAGTTTACTACAGCATTTAAGTTGGTTATTGCTTTCAGTTCCTGACAGAAAACTAAGTCACAAATATATAGTGTAAGATCATTCTTTCTGCATTATCATTGATGAGACAAATTTAGAGAGAATTAAGTAGAACCTAGCTAGCACTCTGTCAGGAAAATTGAGGGAAAACTGAATCATATCTCGCAAAACTCTTCAGTCACTGGATGGCAGGAAATAGAAATAGGTGCCCTCTAGCGGTCTAGATCTTTTTTTGCACCCCACGTACTCTTATGAATAGTTTTTTTATTAATAATATTAAATTTGTTTGCCCCCCCACCCCATCTCACCATAAAGTGACTCTTAGTTATCTCTAGATGTGGTAAATGATCTTTGGAAGTCCATCCAACCCTATGATGCTATGAAAAGAGAAACTTCCATTCCCAGGATGGATCCAGACTGGATGATCCTAGTTTGAAATATAGATAACATATCCATTTTGCCTTCTATAATTTTTTTAAAAAGTTATGTTTATTAGTTCAAATAATATAGTATTGGGCAGCCAGTTTACTCAGTATGTGAATTATGTATAAACATTTCAAAATATGCAATTGGCAATGTCAGTTCTAATTCATGTCTTACCTCAGGAAGTATATATTAGTTTGTATTAAAATGCAGTCCCTTAGTCTGTAGGAATTTTGTAGGAAATTCAGTTCTTTTAATTTCTCCTCATGTGCATACCAATAATTTACTGGATGTAATTGCTCAACTTCACCAGCTTCCCATATATTTCATTTAAAGATTCTCTTGTTTAAATCAATTTCACTTCTGAAAACAACGAATTTAAACCAAAACATGAGTATTAAAAATACTGGCATTGTTTTGAGCAAAGACCTAGATACATTGAGTTGAAATCTTTGTATGAATGTATACATGTCAAGAATCAGGACACTGGGAATCAACTGGCAATAACTGAATAATCAGACTGGCATTAATTTCCATCTGTAGGAATTAAGAGATGAATTGACTCATCAGCTTGACATAAAAATATTAAACCTCGTGATGGTTATGCAATTTTGTTGGATAAGACAGTTGTTGAAAAAGCTGTTAAAAATTCTAGATTTTTGCAATTATTAAACTGCATCTCATAAGTAGGTCTGTTGTAATGAATCTCTTTACCCTCCATGATGAAGTTGTAGGGTTTCCCCAACCCTAAAGCAAATTTACTTTTATCTTCTCAAAACAGAAGGTTGCTTTAACCCAATCTATGTGTGCCTGTGCATATGTCATTAATGCATTTTGCTGCTCCTAATGGATGTAGAGGGCATGTTCAATTGACACTATATTCATTATGGCTCTTTTCTATTTCATGCTTCCATTCCCTCTTTCTTCACTCATTCCTTATCCTCCCTACAAATGGCCCTAAAAAGGGTTCTTCCTTACAGGTTAGAAGAGAGATCTCAAGACTGTACAAGACAGCCCTGTGAAAATTTCATTTCATTCCTGTGGGTGGCTGCTGTAGAAAATGTTATGCAGTCTGTTCTCAGTTTACAATAGTTTGTTTAGTGACCGTTCACAGTTACAACAGCATTGAAAAAAAGGGACTTATGACAGTTTTGCACACTCATAATCATTGCAGCATCCCCGCGGTCACGTGATTAAAATTTGGATACTTGGCAACTGATTCATATTTATGATGGTTGTGGTGTCCCAGGGATCATGTGATCATCTTCTATGACTCTAGAACAGACTCTGGAAAGGTCTACTAAAATTATCCAAGTTAAATAAGATAGGACAGATACTGGGGAAACCTGGATAGTATAGTTTGAATTATGCAGTGAAGACGAATATTCAGTTTAAGCAGAGGTGGTGCTCAGCAGGTTCTGACCAGTTCTGGGGAACCAGTAAAGGAAATTTTGAATAGTTCGGGGAACCAGAAAATACCACCTCTGATTGGCTCCGCCCCCATCTATTCTCTGCTTCTCGAGTCCCAGCTAATCGGCTGAGTCTTCTTTTGTCACCCTGTACAAGAGAACGGAGCTGGAAAGCAGGTTAGTGTGGTAGGGAGGGAATGGGATTTTGTACTATCCTTCCCCTGCCACGCCCACCAAGCCACACCATGCCCACCAAGCCATGCCACTCTCACCAAGCCACACCACAGAAGGTAGTAAAAAAATTTGAATCCCACCACTGAATTTAAACATGGTGAACAATTCTGTTTATGGCACCATATTTTAGCTTTATTTTCAAAGACAGCATGGTTCTCAAAGCAGTCATTGAAGAATACAAGTGAGAAGGGGGATGTCTTGCTTAAGTTCCCATCAGCATCTAGTTGGTTGTTGTGGAAACAGCATGCTAAGCCAGATAAAACTCATCTGCTCTTTTGAACTTAGAACAAAGCTAATGACAGACTACCATATATTTTCCAGCTGTAAAGTCTCATATAATTATTTTCATATGACCCTTTCTCTAGTACACTTAGCAGACATACAGGTATAAACCATGACTGTCATTTTTCTCAATATAACAAGAGAGACAAAGCAACACACACAGACTTATGGCATAAATTACTTCCTATCAGTTCACATCAGTATATTTTATGGTAACTGTTTTCACCTCAGTGAAAAATTCATACGAATCCTTAGCTCCCTCTCTACCTATCCCAGAGGCTTTCATTCCCCCAAAGGGCAAATTCAGATCTCTGATAAGCCAACAATTGGTCCACACCAATCCAGACTGGAGACTTTTAGCAACACGATGAATCCGGCCCACATTGTTTGACCAGACCGTGGCTGCCAGGCCATATTTGACTCCATTGGCTCTCCTAATCACTTCCTCTTCTGTGTCAAACACCATTACACAAGCTACCGGACCAAAGATCTCATCCTGAATGCAGCAAGAATCATCATCAATTTCTGTGATAACTGTGGGAGGCAAGAAATAGCCTTTTTGGTTTCTTGGAGGAAGATCCAATGAGTCTATTCCCTCTCCACAAAGGATCTTGGCCCCTTCTGCCCGAGCCTGCTGGATATATTTCTTTACCTAATAGGAGCAAAACAACAAAACAAGAAGCATATTTAAAGACAACAGTAATTTCTAATTGTTAATAACAATGAGGAAATGAAAGACCAATATATATACCCTATATCATCAGGCTTGAGATTTTGGGTTTGGACAATCTTGAACCATGCCGCCTACGGTTAGACTTAAGTGTAGCACACAAAATTATCTGCTACAATGTCCTACCAGTCAATGATTACTTCGGCTTCAACCACAACAATACAAGAGCACACAACAGATACAAACTCAATGTAAACCGCTTCAAACTGGATTGCAGAAAGTACAACTTCAGCAACAGAGCGGTCAATGCCTGGAATGCACTACCTGACTCTGTTGTTACATCCTCTAACCCCCACTCCTTTAACCTCAAATTAACCACTATTGACCTCATCCCATTCCTAAGAGGTCTGTAAGGGGCGTGCATAAGTGCACCATCATACCTACCATCCCTGTCCTATTGTCCCCATTTATTCGTATTTCCTGTATTCTTACTCATGTTTATACTTATATCTATTATCTTGTAAGCAATTGACAAATCAAATAAATAAAATAAAATATATGAATATACTCTCTCACACCTACATATTTACTATATGAAACTTATATCAATATATGAATTAGTTAAGCTCTTGGGTTTTACATGCTATTTTAAATAACATTCATCATTTAAAGGTTGGTTTACTTTAATTCATTTATTTAAACACACATTCCATCTTATACCAGGAAAATATCAATGCAGTTTTATCATTGGAATATTGTGTGATTGTTGTACCATTGTTATTTAAATACTGTATTATATTCAGAAAGATAGAAAAATCTTAAGACACATTTGAAACTAGGGAAGAAGAATCTGAAATGTCTTCTTCAATTTTGCTGACAATATATTTGAGAAATGAGTTGGTAAGAGGAAATATCAGATTGTTTCCAACTGTGTGCACCCAACAGTGAATCTGACATCACTAAGGAGATGTTTTAGCTAGTCATATTGTTACTTATTAAGTGCGCACAATAAAAAAATAAAGAAACTTGACAACTGGCAAAAATACTTAATGGTTAAACAATTTTGATGGGGAAGCTTTAGGAAATACCCTGAGCCTGAAACAACTTAAAGCAAGTGTTTTAACAAGTGTTTAAAACAAGATATGTTCTTTGTCTAAAAATCATTACCAAGATATAAGAAAATCTCTATCATCATATATTGTGATGCTTTCTCAAATGAGGAAGAAAGCATATTTGCAGCTAATTTAGTAAATTTAAAAATATTTTCAACATTGTTTACCTTTGCTAAATGATCTTTACTTATCAATGCTCCCATATCAGTTGTGGGATCTGAAGGATTTCCAACTTTCCATTTTCTAACAGCTTCCACAAACCTTTTCAAAAATTCTTTAGAAATACTCTTCTGAACAAAGATTCTGCTGGTACATAAGCATATTTCACCCTGGCAAGATTGAAAAAATGTATAGAAAAGAGAGAAATTCAATAAGGAGTCATTATTTCACTGAAGCATAGTTTTTTAAGTTCTTTACAACAGTGATCCCCAACCTTTTGACGCCGCGGCGTGGTACCGGCATCAGCTGGGCGCCGCGCCGGCCGGCATCAGCTGGCGCGCCATCTTTTTGATGAAAACGTGCTTCCGGTGACCTCACCGGAAGCACGCTTTCATAAAAAGATGGCGGCATTAGCGCTCCGGTGAGCTTTTACGGGTAGAAATGGCTTTCTACCCGGAAAAGCTCATCGAGCGTAGCGCCGCTATCTTTTTTTTATGAAACGTGCTTCCGGTGAGCTTTCTCCCCGAAAAGCTCACCGGAAGCACTTTTTCATGAAAAAGATGGCGGCGCCAGCAAGCCAGCGCCCGGTAGGAGTTGTTCCGCGGACCGGTACTGGTCCACGGACCGGTGGTTGGGGACCCCTGCTTTACAAGATATATTATTATCAGAAACTCTGTTTAGTTCACCGAAGGAAGAATTTGTTTTTTAGATTTCAGTAAGAGCAGTACATTGATAACCCTTTAGACTTACAATTATGCCAAACAAACTCTTATATAGTTTGTTGTTCGCATCCCTATCCATCTTTACCAAATAACAAGGAGCATTTGGGTGGAGAGGAACTACTGTTGAGTAGGACGTTTTATTCCTTCTAAGACTACTTCTTTCATACCCAACAGGCAAGAGGAGAAATCATATTTTATCTTGGTATTTCCAAGGAAGAGTGGACAGGCTACAGAAAAACTAGCTGTCTTCCCCTCCTAGTACCCAGTCCAGGATATGAGGAGTCCCAAGACACAGTAACAAAAGACACGGGCAACCCATACAAGGAAAGTAGGTGAGTGAATTCTCTTATACTGGACCTGATATGCTGAATCTTTTGGGGTTTCCTGTATAGAACAGTAGCAGGGAGACTCTTTGGAGTGGCAAACAGTGAGGATATGAACCAGAAAGAGTTATTCCAAAACAAATTCTGATAGGAAAATGGAGCTCACTCATCCATCATTATAAAGGATTATCACAACATTCACTTGTCACATGCTAAATAAATAAACAACATTCACTGAGAGAAGATGCCACGTTAAGTCAGGGTTTTTTTTCTTTTAAAATGCCATCCTCATTTATTGGAATTTATTAGTTGCCCAATTCCAATAAGTAAACAATGAATCATCTGAATCAGAATAATACACTCGATCTTTATATTAAAATCTGTCATGAGTTCCCCGGGCTTCTCAAACTTCAGAAGCATAGCTTGCGTAAGCGGAGGGATGAGCAAGCGACTATCTGTTTATACCTGGTTAGCAAAACTGGATTTTACAGTGGCTGGAATGCATTGATCCAAGTTGGCATCCTCAAAAATGATAGCTGGGTTTTTGCCTCCTAGCTCCAAGGAAAGCTTCTTACAGTACAAAGCAGACCTTTGGATGATTTGCTGGCCAGTGAGTGTACTCCCAGTGAAGGAAATCAGAGATACCACCGGATGGGAAACAAGAGCATCTCCAGCTTTGGGGCCACTTCCGAACACGACGTTTATCACACCCGGAGGAAAACCTCGTAGGCAGCAGAGGAGGAAAATCACATAAACAGACCAAACGCTATGCTTATGTAGTACATTCCATTTAAGTGGCAACTCAGAAACATATATATTTTAATACAATACTAGGATCCTAACTAGAGTGATGCAGTGGCCTAGAGGTGGAACTCTCGCCTCATAATCAGGAGGCTGGGAGTTCAATCCTAGGTAGAGGGAGAAGTTTCTCTCTTTGGGTACACTGTGAATGTACACTGCTGAACAAAACTCTGCATTGGGGACAGGAAGGGCATCCGGCCATTACAACACACTGCTAGCTCCATTCTGTTGCCCAGACTCCACCCTGCGAGGGATTATCGTGTCATTAAAAGAAGAAAATGATGACTATGTTCCTAACTATTTTTAGACTGAGTATACAAGGGTTATATATGATGGAGCTTCCTTGCCTGTTATATGATACCTTTTCAATGTATTGTCATATTTCATTACAATCAGGTTCTAAATCATGCTATGAATGGAATATTACATTGATCACATATTTGATATATAGGCTTTTTGGAAAATCAAAGTGTTACCTACTTGTATCCTGAATCACTAATATTGTAGTGCTTTAATTATTTCACTGGAGCTACTTTTCTGGCATACCTGCTTTATTCAGAAGTTTGCACATCATCCAGGCTGTGACAGATGTCATTTCACTCGGTTTGGCAATTACAGTATTTCCACACATGACTGCAGGGGCAATTTTCCAGGTCAGTAAATAAAGTGGCAAATTCCAAGGACTAATTAATCCAGCTTTCAAAAAGATAGGAAAAAGAAACAAATCTGTTTAAACAAGAAGTTTGATACATAGGAAATCTATGGCCTTCTTTTGATATCCAGTTAGATAACAGAGCATGACAGCTCTATATAAGCTGCAGAATTTTCTTGCTTTAGCACCCATTCTATGTACCAAACTGTCCACAAAGGAAATGGGTAATTGGAAATGTTGAATAATAACTAACAGAACAAAGCAGGCTATCCCCCAATACCAGGTTTGGCTCATTATTAAAAGAATTAGCACCTTGCCAATTAATTATATTCCAATGAGTGAGCTAATTATAATGGACTTGCCTATGTTAGAGAAAGGCATGGAAATTTTCAAGCTGTGCTTTATAGTAGAAGAGAACTACCAGATTTGAGCTATAAAAGTCCAGAAGATCACTAAACTGCAGGAAAAAAAGAAACTGAAAAGTGAGTGATGACATCTAGTGGTCATCTGGATACGTGCAGCTCAGAACCACTTAAACCGGACCTGGCCCGCTGCGGCGCGGTTCCGGCGGTGGCGCCGCCTTTAAAAATCACTTCGGGTGTCACGAGCGTTTTCTGGGCCCGATGGGAATGGCCCGAGCCACGGCTCGCCCCTCTTTTGTGAATGCTTTTTACCAAAAAGTGGGGGCAACCAGCCGGTAGGCTGTTCCCGGCCGTCGGTCCGGCGGGTGGGCCCTGACAACTACAGGTAGTCTAGGGTTATGACCATTAGTCAATGATCATTCAAAGTTAGACCATGTTGGACAAGGGATTTACAACAGTTCCTTGGAGTTCTGGCCATTGCAGCATCTCTACAGTCACATAATAATAACAATTATTATAACAATAATAACAATAAGGAAACTTCAATCAAAAAACCCACTATGGCGTAAAAACAAAACTAGCTACGTAGCAGGCTTTAAAAACAATACAACACCATATGTCAACAGATAAAGGCAGAATGCACAAATTATTACTGCAAGCAGGAGGAAAACCTCCTACATACAAAATCCAACTGCGCCTTCTACAATTTTGTAAACACCAAACTTAAAGACTCAAAAACTACCCCACTCCTAAAAGGACCAAATGGGAAAGACTGCAATGATGAAACCATGAAGGCCAACATCTTCAACACATTCTTCAGTTCAGTCTTTGTAAAGAAGCAATGGCTCATGCCCCACATTTCCTAGTCGTACCACAACTAACTTTAATGATCTCCTACATATCGACTTTACAGAAGGTAACGTAGAAAAGGCATTACGTAACTTAAAACCATCCCTATTGGCCCTGATGCATTATGTGCATACTTCTTAAAAAAGCTCTCCTCTGCCATAGCAGAACCCCTAAGCATTATATATGAGATATCATTCAGAACCAGCTCTTTACTGAACCTATGGTCCTTAGCTACGGTTATCCCTATCTTCAAAAAAGGTGACCCCAGCCAGGTTGAAAACTACAGACCAATCTCACTGTGTTGTGTCATGTGCAAAGTCATGGAATCAATCATTAACCAATTCATCACCTTCCACTTAGAGTCAAAACAACCTACTCTCCAAAAAACAATTTGGTTTTAGGAAAAAAAATGTCCTGTAATCTTCAACTGCTACACTGCAAAAACACATGGACTACTCTACTTGACCAGTGTAAAGCTATAGATGCAATTCACACAGACTTCTGCAAAGCCTTTGATTCAGTGGTACATGACAAACTACTGTTAAAACTAAACTCTTACAGCATTTCCGGATCCCTTCATAAGTGGATTACTGCGTTCCTGTCAAACAGGCAACAAATAGTAAATATAGGGAGCGCTATATCAAATCTTGCTCCAGTTAACAGCAGTATCCCCCAAGGCAGCGTTCTAGGACCCACACTCTTTATACTCTATATAAATGACCTTTGCGATCACCTTATAAGCAACTGCATCCTCTTCGCGGATGACGTAAAACTATTCAACACCACCGACAATGCTACTGTCCTTCAAAGCGACCTTGATTATGTGTCTGAATGGTCAAACAATTGGCAACTCCAAATCTCGACCAACAAATGCTCTGTCCTACACATTGGTAAAAAAAATTAGTACACCAAATACATACTATGCGGATATTACCTTGTTGACATTCCTCACTCTGTCAATGACCTTGGTGTACTCATATCAAATGACCTAAGCGCCAAAGCTCACTGTAACAGCATTGCCAAAAAGGCATTAAGAGTTGTAAATCTAATCTTACGGAGCTTCTCCTCCGGAAATATTGAATGGCTAATTAGAGCATACAAAACTTTTTTTTTTTTTAAACAAATTTTATTAATTTTAAAGACAAACAAAGCATCATTAGACATTAAAGACATTAAACCTCTTTCCATTATAAATTTTTACAAGGCAGATAAAACATTGTTTTATACAATATAATTCTAATATATCCCATTTTCACTTAAATATTTTTAGCAGATTTCTCATTATTTCTCTTTGCTCTTATTCAATTACATTTCTTCTATATTTATCCATTTTATACTCATCATATTCATATTTCCCTCTGCCTTGTTTACAATTATTCTTCTCGCTTTCTCCCAAGGTTTTATTAAATCTCAATCAAACATACACACACAAAACACAAAAACATAAAACTTCTTTTTAAAAAGTAGCTTGGCCCCGGATTACCTCTCTTTGTATGGACTTCAATTAAATTCATGTTCAACTTATATGCCATTACCTATCTTATTTACCCTTCTATATCTTCATTATAACTTCTCCCGCTTTCCACTCTTCTTAATTCTATTTTATTTATTTCATCTTAATTTAAATCATTATATTTGTATCTTTTGTCCATTCTTTTCCAATTATCCATTTATCTCATTCATATTAGAAAAAAAGATTTCTCCTGAAATCACTAATCGAGTATGATGCCTTTCCATCGCTCCCCTAAATTAACATTTAAGGTAACACCCAGTTCCCTTTCTTAGTACATTCTACTTACTAAAATAGTAAATCCATAAAGTAATTAAATATATAATTAAACATTAAATCTCATAACATTCCAATTATCTATTTCAAAAACAAATACCATAATAATAAGTTCATACAAACATCCACACAATAGTCAATTAAACTCTATACTTAAACTAAATATTTTAAACATTCCTTTTAATATTTTATTAAATCTTAAAATCTATCATTATTAAACCTTTAATGTTTTAATCTTTACTTAAGTCTTATAAAATTCTAATTTTCTTTTCTAATACAAATACTACAATACTATCTTATGTACCTTGCAGAACCATCTTGAAACAAAGTTCTGCATTACCCATTATCCCCAAAAAAAGATTTCTTTTTCACATCTTGTTTCATACCTTTGTGACTTTTTTCCCCCTTCTTCCTTCCTATCTTATCCCATCTGGTCTTTTTACCCCCTTAGCTTCCCCTCTCTGTTGTATTTCTCTTTTCTTTTGCTTTCTAACATTGTATTGATTTTGCATCTTATTTTTCTCTTTCTTGGATGTTTTTTTAAGTCTTATGTCCTTTTTCCTTCCTCTCTTTCTCCTTCCTTTCTTAATCAACTTTGTAGACTCGTTAAAGATGGCTTCTTCTTCTTCTTCTTCTTCTTCTTCTTCTTCTTCTTCTTCTTCTTCTTCTTCTTCTTCTTCTTCTTCTTCCTCCTCCTCCTCCTCCTCCTCCTCCTCCTCCTCCTCCTCCATTAATTGTTGTGTTTGTTGATAAGTGGCAAGCGCCATTTCTAAAAAAGCGAAAAATTTCTCTCACACCGTCTTTACCTTCTTTTTTATTTTACCATATTCCTCTCTCAGTTCATCAACAGATAAAGCCATTATAAACCTTTTCTTCTTCTTTTTCTCTTCTTCTTCTTAAAACAACCAAGATAATTCAAAGCTTGAAACAATTCCCCAAAATCCCAAAGTCATCAAACAATCCAAACAGAGCACAAAGTTCTTCACACTTTTTCTTCCTGGGGTAATATCAATTGGCAAGGGAAAAAAAACCCAATCTGTATTTTAAAGTCTTATTGCAATTAACTTCCAATCTCAAAATCTTCCAGGCATCTCCTCCAACAAAATCTTAATAAAAATTTTCCTTTTGTCCTCTCCCTTCCCACTTATAACAGAAAGCTTTAAATTTTTACCTTCTGTAAAATAGCAGGATTTTCAATATCCATTTGTTAAATCCATGTGGAAGGAGACTAAACTTTCTCTTTAAGCACTTTCACTGCCGCTTGTAAATCTCTTCTGGAAACAAAGTATCTTTCAAAAAATCAGGATTTTCAGGATATTACTTGTATCTTATAGTCCCAGTTCAGCCAAAAACTTTCGCTTCAGAACTTTCTCCTTCCTCCAGCACAATCTTATCCAGCTGTCAGCTTCTTTGTGGCGGACATTGCTGACCGCCGCTCCACCGCCTTGAGAAAAGAGGGTTAAGCCGGGTGGGGAAGGGGTCTGCGAAAACCCCAACCCCTGTCCGGATCCCTCCTATCTTCGGCTGCCTCTACGGGCAACCTTAGTCTCAGACCCGTCCGGATCGGAGGCACCAAGACAGCTAGCACAACAGGGATCGCGCAGGATCGCGAATCCCTGCCGCTGCTGAAGCCGACAAACCGGAAGTCCCCAGAGCATACAAAACTTTTGCTAGACCAATACTTGAATACAGCTCATCAGTCTGGAATCTGCACTGTATATGGGACTAATACAATTGAGCGAGTCCAGAAGTATTTCACGAGAAGAGTACTACACACCTCTGCTTGCAACAGAATACCCTATATCACCAGGCTTGAGATTTTGGGCTTGGACAACCTTGAACTATGCTGCCTATGGTTGGACTTAAGCATAGTACACAAAATTATCTGCTACAATGTTCTACAAGTAAATGAGTACTTCAGCTTCAACCGCAACAATACAAGAGCATACAACAGATACAAACTCAATCTTAACCGCTCCAAACTTGATTGCAGAAAGTACAACTTCAGCAACAGAGTGGTCAATGCCTGGAATGCACTACTTTACTCTGTTGTTACATCCTCTAACCCCCACTCCTTTAACCTCAAACTATCTACTATTGACCTCATCCCATTCCTAAGAGGTCTGTAAGGGGCGTGCATAAGTGCACCATCATGCCTACCATCCCTGTCCTATTGTCCCCATTTATTCGTACCTATTTCCTGTATTCTTACTCATGTTTATACTTATACCTATTATCTTGTAAGTGATTGACAAATCAAATAAATAAATAAAATACAATAAAATAATCATGACCTGGATGCTTGGGCACCTGGCTCATGATTACAACATTGGAACAAGATGCTGTCACATGATTGCAATTTTCCATATTCCCTGCTGGCTTCCCACAAGCAAAGTCAGTGGGGAAGCCAGCAGGAAAGTGGAATTGCAATCACATGAGGTCCTCACTACAGATTACATAAGCCTTTCAATGGCATGCCAAGGACTACATTCCTCAAACTAGTATATAAAGCTAGAACGAAACCTAATTTCATTTCATTCATTTAAGATAATAAGATTATGCACCAATCATATATTTAATATTTTCCCCCTTTTATCATAGTAAAAATAATACTTTGGTAGCAATGATATCTGTATTTTGTGGGCCAAATACAACTGAGTATCTCTGCTATATAGTTCAAAGCAACAAGAAAAAAAATTCTAATCCCAACAATTGTATATAAAATAAGGCTCAAGCTAAATTTACTAACTTTATCCTAGTCCTAAAAAGATTATTTTTCTTTTTTTGAAAAACCACCTGCACCTCTTTGACAAAGACTTACCAATTCCTACTGGTGACCTTTCTGTATAGTGAATGCAGCCCATGTGATCCATCTGTGTGCATTCTGTTGTCTTATGAAGGAAAGATGATGAAAAAAAGCGAAAATTGTATACTGCTCGGGGTATGTCCACTGTTCTGGCAAAAGAAATGGTTTTTCCTGGAACAGAAGGATATTTACCAAATAGTTTTATACCACTTGCTGATGTTGCTGCAATGTTTTTGAAATCGCTTCAACAGGTTTCAGGTTCTAAATAGTTTTTGTAAGAACTGTTTTTAAGCAAAGAATGAAAGTTGTCTAGTTGTTAAGGAGGGGTGAAGACAATCTAAATGTTCAAAGGTAAAACTTCAAAAACATAAGAAAAGCAAGAGGATATTAAAGTATTATGGGCAAATCCATGTAAGTCTCTCTGACCATGAGAATATATCTTTAGATTTTAAGTTTCTCTGCTATCACATAGAAGACAAACAAAAATTTTGCATCAATACAGACAAGGAGATCCATCCCTAAAATAACCTTTGTCTATGCAGAAATTTTTATTATTCCCAGCATGTTGTATCTGTCTGCAGTTACATTAAATATAAGGAGCTCATCAAAAATAAATGACAATTGTAATTCAGCACCCGAATACATAGCTAAAGACACAATGATTCAAATCCAGATAAATCAATAAAAAAGGAAAGTAGTTTTGTTTTTATCTTTAAATGTGAATGTGAGAAAGAGCGAAATTCCAGTTTGTCCATTCAGACAAGGAATAGGCAAGTTGCTTGTGTAATTCATCTAGGGTCAATGGAAACTAGATGGAATCCAACAGATCTAAATGGTCACATATCTTAAAGAGTTCTTTGTAAATCTGGGATGGGTAACATGTGACTACCTAGATTTGAACTGCATCTAATTTTCATTGACCCTAAATGAACAACACAATCAACTACCCTATTCCTTGTTTGAATAGACCAACTGGAATTTGACTTTTTCTCACATTCACATTTAAAAATAAAAGCAAAACCAATTTCCGTCTTATTTACAAAGCCAGTTAAGAATTTTGGTTATATTCTTACAGAAAAAAACAATTGAACAAAATGGCTGTAACTTTATAGACAGCACTGGGGGTTGGGTTTATGTCACTATCAAGAAATATATCCTTAATTTCTTAAAGCATTGCCTTTGTCTTAAAACAAAATATGGATTTAATTTGGGGTGTGCCTCAGTTTAATGGATTCTTGATCCTATTAGATATTGGTGCTGAGAGCTGCTATTATGTTCTTAACCAGCTATCACTAGGAGCAGAAGTCAACAGGTTTTCTCCTTTACCTTGATCTTTTGATTCTGCTTGCGCAAATGACTCCAGGTTTTCCTCAATAAGGTCTGCTAGCTTGCTCATTATTTTTGACCTTTCCTGTGGACTTTTCGCAGACCATCCTGGGAAAGCATTTTGGGCAGCTTTGACAGCAGCTTCCACCTTAAAAATGTAATCGGTAAACACATGTTTGCATGAGCAAAAGCCTGTTTGATGCTAGATGTTAACAGAAATGAAGAGAAAGCAGAAAACAAATGCCGCTTTCTTAGAGAACAGATTCACTGCTATGTCATCCTGGGTTAGGTAAAAATCAGTAACAATCCTTATTAATAAGCTGAGAGAATTTTTGTCATTCTGATCAATTGCAGTACACAATAATGTCCATCTCCTGGGCAAGCTTGATCGGGGGTGGAACTTAGATGTGGATTCCCAGATCCTCAGCCAGTTTGCTGGCTGAGGATTGGGAGTGAAGTCCACAAGTTAAAGTTGCAAGGTGAACGATCTAGACCAGTGATGGTGAACTTTTTGGGCTTGGCATGTAAAAAATTTGGAAAATACCTAAGTGGACCCTAATGGCATTGCCCACTCCTCTCCAAACAAGAGAAACAATTCTCTATCTCCCCCCACCCCCCATTTAAGACACACTGAACAGCAACGCTCAGTGACAGTACGATGGCTGAGCCTAAAGGCCTCCGCTTCAACTTCAGACCTAGTGCCACTGCTGCCATTCAACAAAGCTGTCGCTCTGTTCCCCAAGGCGTGATTACCTCCACAGCCCAGTGCCACCGTGCATTCCTTACCTTCAGGCAGTGCTTCCTTTTTGTTGACAGGTCCCTACCACCTACCTGAGGTTGCTCCAGGCCACATAAGGCCTTTAGTCTTGAAGCAGCTTTGGAGAATGCTCTTCCGTAGCCTCAGAAGCCTCCAAAAACCACACTAAAGAATGGCCTGTTTTCACATGATTTTTGGAGACTCTAAAGGCCACACAAAAGCATAGCTCTCTCACATAACTTTCAGAGGATCAGGAGGCCATGAGAGACACCCCATTCCATGTGGCCTCCACAATCTCCAAAACTGATAGTGGGGTATGCTGTCAAGAATAGTTGTTGGGTGTTGGTTAACACTGGTGTGTCAGCCAAAGTGTGGTGATCCGTCATCTTTGACATAAGTCATAGGTTTGCCATCACTGATCTAAATGTATGACTGTTAAAGGTAGAAACTGAACAGCTCTGTTCAGGTTATGCCAATTGTATTTGAATTAGAAGGTAAGGCATACCAAATGAGATATAGACTCATATAGATACATGTATTTGTGTTTTTTTATTATCCAAAGGGGAATGTTTGTTCTCGTTTGGTATTTTTTACTTGCTTACTTTCCAATTTAACATTCAGTACTACAGCCACTAGGCAGCACTGTTGAGCTATTGCTCCTGCAGAATTCTGCAGAATTGTCACAATGTCTTTCATTTTAAGTGAGGCCATATTACAGACTTGCATTTTTAAACTAATCAGTAACTGAAATTCTCTGTGCAGGTTATGGTAAGCATTCCATGTGCTACACCTGCTTGCATTCATGCCTAGCACATGCCCTTTCCCAAAGCTGATCTCTCCCTCCCTTCCTATCTTACAATACCATGAATTTAATTATAATACATCAATTTAATTCATTATTTGACTGGATTCCAATTAATTCAAATTTTATGCTTGACCTGGTCTTGCTTTCTTTGTCCTGATCTTGCCTTTGATATTTGATTCAAAGTTTAAATACAGTGCTGAGGTGAAATGTATCGGATACCCCAAGAAGCCTAAAATCAAATTGCCCGCTTTCTTGTCCTGCTGACTACAATATTAAATGAGTAATCAAGATTATTCTTTAAACGATTTTTTCTATGTATCTAATATACAATCCATTTTCTGTTTGCATAAGAAAATAAGTTATAAGAGGACAAAGCTCTACAGTGTAAGTTTAGGGGGGAAATGCTAGTTATACTTCAACCACTATTTTTCTATACTTAACATTTGATTGACTGGAATTGAATGCTAAAGGTCAAAGTTAAAGTTGTAAAAGTGTAGATAGTATTTTATTTCCAACCTCAGTCATTAGATCATAAAATTATTATTTTGATTGGGCCTCTTGAAGGAATTAAGCAGCCAATAAGGAAAGCTATGAATATTTTTTTCTTTTCATTTTGCCTTGAAGTTTGACACAATTCCCACTCTGCCACATAAGAGATATATTTCAAAGGAAATGGCATTGAACTTTGAGCTGCTGATCTAGGGCTATAGCCGCTAATACGACACTGTGTTATTATGCTGAAATACAGCCTTACCATCTCCCATAGGCAAAAAAATATAATTCAATATAACGTTAAAACTAGTCAATATTTCAGGACAATTTATGTTCACAATTATTACAAACACCTCATGCAATCTTTTTGTACAACTTTACAAAACCATGAAAAAGTTGAATATAAATTTCTATAGGAACTCACCTCTTCCCTGCCGCTATCGGGTACTTTGCAATATACTTCACCAATTGATGGGTCATAAGAATCTAGATATGAGGAACATGGCACAAACTGGCCGCCAATATAGTTCTCCAAAATCAAGTGAGTCTGTGAGGGGGTCATTGCAACTCAGTTTGCACTCTCCAAGCCCTGTTTCTAAGTTCGTGGTCTTGTAGAGCATACTTCTTTATTTGCCAGCTTCAACTCCTCCCCTTGTGGCAACAATTCCTTGGCTGATCAAAAACTGACTCTCATCCATAGTCTAAGCCAAATGAACTATGACGAAAACATTGCAGAAATAATTTCATCAATATAGTATTATTTGCTTCATAAAAATGACATTATAAATATAATCACTTTGGATTCATTGTCATATTTGTGATGTTCTGGGAGGATTCCACTTCAACCTTAATGCTGGCAGTAATTTTGAGGATTTATTTCATTTTTAGTATGCTTGTTTATTGCACTGTAACACATGATGTGGTGTGGGTAAAACTATACTGTACCCAGGAAAAATGGATTAGATTATTGTTGTTTTTTAATTCCTTCCAAGCATTTCTAGGACATAATGCAATTTATCAATGAAGTGTGAAAAATAAAATAAAAGTGAAGTGTCAATGGCAACCTACTATAGTTCAAGGCAGACATAAAGTATATTTAGAAGCTTTGATTACAGTAGATACAGAATGATTTCCAATTTCCAATATTTATTTAATTATTCCTGCTTTCTCCCTCCTTCATACATACTCACAGGTGTACATACACGCACTACTAAGGAAAGAGCTCCCAAAATATTTCCAGCGTGTAAATTGTCCCACCAGAGGCAAAAATACTTTAGACCATTGCTATACAACAGTAAAAAATGCTTATAGGTCTTTACCACAAGCAGCTGTGGGACACTCTGATCACTGCATTATTCACCTTGTACCTTCCTACAGACAAAGACTTAAAATCATGAAACCAATAATTAAATCAGTGAGTACTTGGTCTGATGAGGCAAAGCTGAAGCTCCAGGCTTGCCTTGATTGCACTGATTGGAATGGTTTTGAAGATACCTCTGCAGACCTAGATGAGCTCACAGATACTGTAACATCATGTCAGCTTCTGCGAAGACTTATGTGTACCAACAAGGAACCTGCAAATATATAGTAACAATAAACCTTGGTTCATAGCTAAACTTAAGCAGCTAGGTTGTTCCAAAGAGGAAGCCTACAGAAAAAGTGACAGAATGCTATACAATCAGGCCAGAAACATATTAACAAGAAAGATCAGAGCAGCACAAAGAAGCTACTCTGAAAAGTTAGGGAATCAGTTCTCAACAAATAAACCAGCAAACATGTGGAAAACAGCACTGGTTACAGCAAACCTCTTTCCCAGGCAGAAGGAAATCAACAACTAGCAGATGACCTGAATGTGTTTTACTGCAAGTTTGAAAGGAAACTACAGCCACCTATATCCACAAACCCCATCTCAAACACACCAACAACAGCCTCCTACAACCCAACCAGTTGGGTTCACAACCTCTGGTGATCACAGAAAAAGAAGTGCAAGATCTATTTCACAGACAAAAGCCAGGAAAAACACCAGGGCCAGACAAGATAACTCCTTGCTTAAAAGTCTGTGCTGACCAATTAGCCCCCACCTTCACCCAAATCTTCAATAGATCACTAGAGGTGTGCTATGTTCCTTCTTGCTTCAAACGCTCTACTATCATCCCAGTGCCAAAGAAGCCTTTCATCAAGGAAGTGAATGACTACAGACCAGTTGCTCTAACATCTGTAGTTATGAAAATCTTTGAAAGGCTAGTGCTTTCCCACTTGAAAAATATAATGGATCCACTGTTAGATCCTATGCAATTTGCATACCAAGCAAATAGATTGACAGATGATGCTGTTAATATGGCTCTGCATTACACCCTACAACACCTTGAATCTCCAAATACCTATGCAAGGGTCCTCTTTGTAGACTTTAGTTCAGCATTCAATACCATCATTCCGGACATTCTTCTAACTAAATTAAACCAACTAGTGGTACCTGAACACACTTGTAAGTAGATCATAACCTTCCTAACAGACAGGAACCATCAGGTGAAGCTAGGAAGAATCACATCTGATACCTGTACAATTAGCACAGCCCCTCCCCCCCCAAGGCTGTGTGCTTTCTTCATTTCTCCCTTTATACCAATGACTGCATCTCAGACGATCCACCTGTTAAAATATTGAAGTTTGCTGATGACACAACAGTGATTGGTCTCATTCGAGACAACAACAAATACGCATACAGACAGGAGGTTATACAACTTGCCTCGTGGTGTAACTGGAACAATCTGGAACCGAACACACTCAAAACTGTAGAAATGGTGGTAGACTTTAGAAGAAACCGTCTCATTCTACCACCTCTTACAATACTAGACAACACAGTATCAACAGTAGAGACCTTCAAATTTTTAGGTTCTATCATATCAAATGACCTAAAATAAACACTTAACATCAAAAACGTCATCAAAAAAGCACAACAAAGAATGTTCTTTCTGCACCAATTCAGAAAGCTCAAACTGCCCAAGGAGCTGCTGATATAGTTCTACAGAGGAATTATTAAGTCTGCCATCTGCACCTCTATAACTGTCTGGTTTGGTACTGAAACCCAACAGGACAGACACAGACTGCAGAAAAAACAATTACTACCAACCTACCTTCAATCGAGGACGTGTATACTGCACCGTAGAGTTGTAATTGCAGGAATGTTCCAATCTCAGATTGCAAACCTCAGATAAAGAATGTTTCCAAGCAAATACAACTCAGGTAAACAAAGTCACTAATCTAAAGGAGGATTAGAGAGAGGAAGTAAACATATGTTAGACTTTAACTAGAGATAATTAATTGTATGGATTACTGTGCAAAACAGTAACCAAAGTTAAGCAGTAACCAAAGTTAACCAATGATGGAGGATAATTAAAAATGTGTATAAATGCAAGACTAGACTCCAATAAAGATCATCATGATTCAGTTGTTCATGATCAAACAACTCGACTGCCTCGTCATTACAACAAGTGGCGCATGAACAGGGACCCTCTTACTTCATCCGGCAAGGATTTGGTGCACCTTCAACCCTTTGTGGTTTCTTCAACCTTTTGGTTTCTGTAAGTATGGGGTCTTCGCTTTCTGAGGAACAAAGGAAGCATGTAGATGAATTAGGCTATTTGTTGAAGAAAAATAATACTGAGGTACCACAGCAAAATTTCTTAAGGCTGGTCCAGGAGATTGCAGCTCAGTGCCTATGGTACCCAGAAAAGGGGTCTTTAAAATTAACTGATTGGGAATGTATAGGGAAAACATTGCATACTGAACCTCGAGCAAAAATAGAAGTTTTGCATGTGTGGCATTTATGTAGGCATGCAATTGAAAAATTTGGTCACAATGAACTTTCTCTTTTAACACCTCCACCTTCACGTTATACTAATGCTGTCATTTGTCCCCCTTCTTCACCTGAATATATGTCTTCAATTCCCTCAGCTCCTGCAGATACAGGGCAAAAGCCTCCTGATTCTATTGTTCAGTCTTCTTTTCAGAAAATGGTAGAGACTTGTAAAAGGGATGCCTCTGTCTCAGGAACAGAACTTGCAGAATTACTGTCTGTTTGTCCAGTACAATATCGTCCTGGTCAGGGGCCACAGCTTGGACTGCAAGTAGCAGAATGGGAGGGTCTGCCTTATCAGATCTTAAGAGGGTTTAAAAAAGGCAGTTACAGACTATGGGATTAGTGGTAATTTTACAAGAGGACTTGTAGAAGGAATAAAAAATGGTTATACAATGATCCCTGAAGATTGGAAGCAAATATTTCGCATGATTTTAACATCCATGCAATATGTGGTTTGGGAGAGTGAATATATGAGACATGCTCAAGCTGCTGCTTTAGGAGGGGGAGGAGCATATACAGTTGAGCAGCTATTTGGTTCTGGACCATTTGGTACAATTCCTACTCAAGTTGTTCTTCCTCCAGCTACGTTAACTATTGTTTCTGAATGTGCCTTTCATGCTTTTCTTAAGGTACCCCAAGCTGGAGAACCTAGAGCAAATTTTTCAAACATTCGACAGAATGCCAATGAGCCTTATGCTGACTTTGTTGAGCGTCTGTCCAAAGCAATTAGACAGCAGTTTGATCATCAGGAAGCTGCTGGTGAACTTCGCCAATTAGCTATTGAAAATGCTAATGCAGATTGTAAAAGAGCTTTACAGCCATTAAAGGCTACTGCTCATTACACTCTGGCAGATATGCTGTGAGTCTGCCAGGATATTGGATCACAAACTTATAAAATGCATATGTTAGCAGCTGCTATTCAGAAAGGACAGCGACCAATTGGTAACTGTTTTAAGTGTAAGAAGCCTGGCCACTTTCAGAAGGACTGTCGTTCTACACCTTCTATGCCTCAGAATCGTCCTTCTAAGAAGTGCCCTATTTGGAAAAAGGGATTTCATTGGGCCAATCAATGTCGGTTTCGGTCGGGAAACTTGCCAATGGGTGTGGCACCCACCCAGAATCCAAAGCGTGCCTTTCCCATCACTCTGACTCCTCTGGCAGTCTCTCTCACTCCTCCCCAGCCACAGCCGGTAGCACTGGGATCGATTTAATCACTCAAGAGGAAAGTGAGTTTAAATTTCCCATGGAAGTTAAAATAGTTCCATCTCAATTTAAAGGTCCTCTTCCTTCGGGATTAGTTGGCTTAATTTTGCCTCGTTCTTCTGCACACAAAAAGGGCTGTTTTGTTGTGCCTGGAGTAATAGATTCAGATTACACTGGTATCCTCATGATTCAGATTTGGGTGCACCTTCCTCAAGTTCTTCCTTGTAATTCTTCTGTTGCTCAATTGCTTCTTCTTCCACATGAAATTCCATCTCCTGGTATAGGTAATCGTGGGGCTGCAGGATTTGGATCAACTTCTTTATCTGTAGGCTTACTTCATCAGCTGAACTCCTCTCGTCCTTTGTTAACGCTCTTCCTTAATAAACAACCATTTCAAGGGTTATTGGATACTGGAGCCAATGTTACTGTCATCTCCTCTTTACAGTGGCCAGTACAGTGGCCAAAAACGACAGTTTCTTCATTGTGGGGAATAGGAGGTTCTACAGCTGCTTGGCAGAATGTTAAAGAAATTAATGTTACAACATCTGCTGGTAAGTCCTTTTTCCTACAACCATACATTCTACATATTCATACTAATATTTGGGGCCGTGATATCCGTTCTCTTCTTAATGCCCATTTGATTCTTGATGATGGCTCTTCCTCTTAAATGGCTCTGTTCTACGCCGGTTTGGGTGGAACAATGGCCATTATCAAAGGAAAAACTCACTGCAATTGGTTCAAGAACAATTGGCTGCTGGTCATATAGAATCTTCTACTAGTCTTTGGAATGCTCCTGTTTTTGTTATATGATTTCAGAATCATATCAGATAGCCTTTTCTCAATATGTGGGAAACTTCTTGTATGCTTTACCAAAGGATCCTAGAATAGTGGTTACTACTACTTTAAATCCGGCCTTTTCTTCCATTTTTGTGCGAAATCCTATTTCTAAAGCTCTTACAGTCTTTACTGATGGATCACCTACAAGGGGTGTGGTTGTGTGGCAGATTCAACAACAATAGTATTCTAAATTTACTGCCACGCAGACTTCAGCTCAACGTGCTGAGCTGGCTGCTGTGATTTTGGCCTTACGATTGTTCAATGACCAACCTATTAACTTGATCATTGATACTCAATATGTGTATTTAGCTATGCAATCTCTTCCCTTTTCTTATTGTGCTCTCTCTTTGGATAAGAATTTGTTATCCTTCTTTTTATCTTTAAAGAATAGTTTGAAAACTCGCTTGTATTCTTTGTATGTAGAACACATTCGAAGTCATACACCCTTTACTAATGCCTTGACTGAAGGAAATCGGAAGGCAGATGAACCCTTAAAGGATGTTGCGTCTTTGTTTGCTGATCCTGTTGCCAGTCATTCTTATTTTCATCAAAATGCCAAATCGCTTGCAAAGCGATTTAAAATTTCATTATCTCAAGCCCGGGATATTGTCCGTGCTTGTCCAGCTTGTCAGCAACTGGCAGTTCCCTTTCCAGTAGGTGTCAATCCACGAGGAACCCAAGCTAATCAAATTTGGCAAATGGATGTAACTCAATTTTCAACCTTTAAGCCATACTGTTATCTTCATACGCCTATTGACACTCATTCACACTTCCTTTGGGTTACTGCTTCAAAACATGAACGTACTTCAGATGTTATTTCTCATTGCCTATCCTCTTTTGCTATAATGGGTCGGCCTTCTCAGGTTAAAACTGACAATTGCCCCACTTATATTAGTAAGGAATTTCAAACCTTTTGTCAGAAATGGAATATTACTTTAGTGCACAGAATTCCTTATAACTCTCAGGGTCAAGCTATAGTTGAGCAAGCTCATTGTACTTTTAAGGCATTGCTTCAGAAACAATTACAAACTGAGTCTGGCCCTTACCATCTGCGAAAGATTCAAAATCTCGTTGCTGTAGCATTATATACTTGGAATTATTTAACCTTTTTAGATTCTCTTGCAGACTCACCTGTTAATTTGCATTTTCGAACTACTGAATCTTTAGCAAGGCCTTTGGTAAAGTATCGCCAAGCTCCAGATCCAACCTGGAAAGGCCCTACACCGCTGATCACCTGGGGTCGCGGTTACGCCACCGTGGAAGATCCTTCTACTCGACAAGCAGTGTGGGTTCCAGTGCGCTGTGTTCGTCCGTATCATGGCATGGCATCAGGGCCTTCACAACCCGATTCCGGATTTCAATCTTCATCTGAACACAGAAGTCTGTCTTCCAAGGTCGACGCGACTGCAACCCATCACTTGGGGCCAGGTTAAATCTACTATATATCAAGCTCAACAACAACTGCAACAGGCCTCATTACCTCAGACTCCTGAAAATCTTGTTGCTGCTGTTTTTGCTATTACTGCTAAATCTGTTACCATTTTACTTTGTATTTTCTTGTTTATGGTTAATGGTGTTTCTGCTCAAAATGACACTTCTGTGGTTCGTCTTAACCCTAATTTGTGGGTTCGTCATGCCCAATACATGTTTATGACCCATGGCACAAATATTACTTTATACTATGAGCCCCCAATGGCATCAAATTTCTTTTACCCCTAACTTGATCATGTCTTCTACATTTATTGTCTCACAACTACAATCTATTTCACACTCCTGGCTATTTTCTACACCCCCTATGCAATTGAATTCTGTCCATTGGTGTTACTTGAAAGTTAGTCAATTTACAAGGGGTCTGTTTCTGTTGTCACGCTAAACACACTTGGCTTCATAATTGGTCTGATTATGATGCTGCTCAGCACATATTAAAAAAGCTAGGGAATTATAGTTATCGTTCTGACTACTATTGGTTGTCAGGTACTTTTAATTCTTCTTTGCATGGAATTAATATAGCTCCTGATATGTATCCTGACAATTTTCCTATTTTTGTATTAGATCAATCTAATACAGGATCGATATGCGCTGGTTGGCAGCTTAAGGATCCTAATATGTGGTTCTTTTTTGATAAATATGCTACTAATGTTCATCCTCAGAATTATCAATGTGCAACTATAGGTTATTTTACTCTACCTGTTCAAATAGGTACGCTCCCATCAACTCGACAGCGGCGTTCCTCTCTGGGGCCTACATGTAATGATGAAGTCATTATTGACACACAATTGTCTTCTGGTTCTACATTTGGCTGTGCATTGGCAGGGGCCGTTACAGGAGTCCTTACTCTAGGCTCTTATCCTGGCATAATTGCTCAAGAAAACAGACTATCTATTCTTGGTCTCACCTGCTGACTTGAAAAATCCATCAATGCTACCGCTGCTATTATTCGTGATTTGCAGCATGAAATAGAAGACTTAAATCAAGATGTCTTACAGCAGCTTTTTGCCATAGACTATCTTTTAGCCCATCAGGGAGGGTTCTGTACGTTAGTTGGATGCCGTGGATGTGCTGTACATTTTCATTCTTTGAATAAAACTATTGAGGGTGAGCTTGCTAATTTACAATCATACATTCAAAATAATATCCATGCTCATTACTTACCTTTTGAGTGGCTAACCAATTGGCTCCCTGATTGGTCTTGGCTCAGACAGTTTTTCTTTTATGCTATAATTATTATTATTGTACTAATTGCAACCTGTTGTTTTATTCAATGTATTCCAAATTTATTCACATTGTTTCCTCCTGCTTCCCCCTCTCTTAATCCTCTACAATTGCAATACATTCATAAACCTTTGAATCCTCCATTTAAAATAAAAAACGAGGATATGTAGAGTTGTAATTGCAGGAATGTTCCAATCTCGGATGGCAAACCTCAGATAAAGAATGTTTCCAAGCAAATACAACTCAGGTAAACAAAGTCACTAATCTAAAGGAGGATTAGAGAGAGGAAGTAAACATATGTTAGACTTTAACTAGAGATAATTAATTGTATGGATTACTGTGCAAAACAGTAACCAAAGTTAAGCAGTAACCAAAGTTAACCAATGATGGAGGATAATTAAAAATGTGTATAAATGCAAGACTAGACTCCAATAAAGATCATCATGATTCAGTTGTTCATGATTAAACAACTCGACTGCCTCGTCATTACAACACTGCACGAGTCAAAAAGAGGGCTGTGAAAATATTTACAGACCCCTCACATCCCGGACATAAACTGTTTCAACTCCTTCCCTCTAAATGACGCTGTAGAGCACTTCACACCAGAACTAGACACAAGGAGTTTTTCCCCGAATGCCATCACTCTGCTAAACAAATAATTCCCTCAACACTATCAAACTATTCACAAAGTCTGCACTACCATTACTATTAATCTTCTCATCACTCATTACCCATCACCTCCCACCTGTGACTGTATGACTGTAACTTTGTCACTTGTATCCTTACAATTTATATGACTGTTTCCTATTATGATTCGATTGCTTATTGTACCTTATGACTATCATTAAGTGTTGTACCTTATGATTCTTGACTCCTGACAAATGTATCTTTTCTTTTATGTTCACTGACAGCATTTGCACCAAGACAAATTCCTTGTGTGTCCAGTCACACTTGGCCAATAAAGAATTCTATTCTACTGAAATGAAGAAAGCTTTAAGTAACAACGAATATATTTTTATGTAGAAAGATTACATACTTCAATTCTCATACTCATATAAAATTATACCTTATAAAGTTATTTGTTTTTACCAGGTTTGGTTTGGGAAGTTGCAATAGGAGCTTTATTTTTAAATACAACAATCAGATAACTCATGTAGATGGTATGTTTTGTTCCATCACAACCAATTCTTTTTGTCAGGATTTTAATTTATAAAAGACCATGGAAAAAGCCAAAATTATTATGCTCAGATGACTACTTTATTATACTTCTACATTTTTAAAAATAAAATTAATCATTATTGGACAAGCTATATCTACTCAATTTTTAAATAAAATTAGGATGGAAAGAAATTAAGTTGTAGGTGCAGCTTTACATAATGTTTTTGGAAACAGAAGGAAACGGGATTCTTTGAAAACATAGTTGTATAAAACTTCGAATATTTTAGCTCAATTGATGTGTAATTTATAAAATACCATGCAGCAAAGTATCAGCTCTCCCTATAAATTGTAAACAAACTTTAAGGCTGGAAGTAACTTTGTTTTTTCCATGATGAATCACATTGTTTAATACATCATTCAATCAGTTTTGGAAAACGATCCACTAGAACTATTGATGGGATGACATTTTAGTTTGGGAATATGCTGAAAATTTTGCAGTGAGAAAGTGCAATGAGTATTTCCTTGCTGGCAAATTGTTCTACAGCAACAATGACCTTGAAATGTTTGCAGAGTACCCAATACATAATTGCCAATACATAATTGTCTTTGTTCCTTCAACAGATACAAATGGATTCCTCAGAGAAGTATATTTGAGCGTATGATTTCATTTGGCTGGATTGCAGATGTTCTGGCACACAATCACTCCTTAATCTAAAATAAAACAGAAATATAATTGAACATTTGTTTTAAAAAGACTTCTGTTATACTCCTCAAATATATATATATATAAAAGTATGCAGTGTGGATCTTTAATGTTGTATTAAGTGCAAAGACCACTGGTCATTACAGCTGGTCAGGCATATAGAAATGCAATATTCAACTTCTTGGATTCAAGTTTTGTCTCAGCAAGATTATCAATTAAAGTTCAATATTTTAAAATTCAATATCAATGCATATATAGCCATAGGTAAAATATAGGTCCCAGTCCAGAATGACAATCAAGTTAATTGATGTATTTTCCTTGGGTAAGTACAATGAAAGATCAAGATTAGGAATGTATACCCATTGCATGCATTTTTCTAGGACGAGAGTTTACGTTCTTCTCTCTACATAAAGTGGTCCTGAGCCTTGTGAACTGAACCTACACACTGAACCTACACACTGAAGTAAATTTAAAAATGGAGACAGTGAAGCATAAGATATATCTAATCATGCCTTTGCATCCTGAGATAGACAACCCAGTTGCAAACAGGTACATAGCTAAAGGAAGGTGGATTGATTTAGCCTAATCTATAGTTTAAAATCTTGCAAAAAGCAGATACACTGCTGGGTAACCAATCCCTAGTTATAAAGCAGTTTAGACAAATACCAGCCTTGAGAAAAAAGGAAGATGACAAAACAGAAAAGAACCTAACTATTTCTATACTGTTTATATTTTATTAAAAAGAAATGCATATTTCATTAAAAATGTTTAACAAAATATTTTCACTAACTATATTAGCATTGTCAGATCTGGTTATTCAAATGTTAATAGTGCATATATGTTTATTTATTTAAAAAATGGTTAATAAGAGACATAGCCTATGATTTCATAATTAGCATTTATAGATTTCTTTATTGGCCAAGTGTGATGGGACACACAAGGAATTTGTCTTGGTGCATATGCTCCCAGTGTACATAAAAGACACATTCATCAAGAGTCAAGAATCATAAGGTACAATACTTCATAATAGTCATAGAGTATAATAAGCAATCAATCATACTAGGAAACAGTCAATAAAAATTGTTAGGATACAAGCAACAAGGTTACAGTCATACAGTCATAAGTGGGAGGACATGGGTGAAAGGAAGGATGGGAGGATTAATAGTAAAACTAATAGAAATGCAGACGTAGTAAATAGTTTGATAGTGTTGAGGGAATTATTTGTTTAGCAGAGTGATGGCTTTCGGGGGGAAAGTGTCCTTGTGTCTAGCTGTTGTGGTGTGCAGTGCTCTATAAGCGCAGGGGTGGGCAAACTTTTTGGCTCGGGGCCGCATTGACTTTTTAAAATTTGACAGGCGGGCCGGGTCAGCACAAGATTTTTGGGAATCGCCCCCCCCCCCTCTTCTCTCGCTCCCCTCCCTCGGAGGCCCCTGAGTCAGGAGTTGCTACCTCCGGCGCAGCTCCAGCTGGCTCCAGTCCCGCGTTGCCTCGGGAAGGGAAAGGCAAAAGGAAGAGCCGCGGTGGTGCTTTGCAAGCGGAGCAGCGGCACCGGAGGCTCAGGCTCAGCGGCTCCTGGTTTTGCCTTTTCCTTCCCAAGGCAACGTGGGACTGGAGCCGCACGGAGCTGCGCCAGCGGTAGCAACTCCTGACAGCCCCAGCCGGACACCTGAGCGGAGCCGGGCAAAACTGCCTCTTGCTGCTGCCGGAGCACTGCGGGTGCCTCCTCCAAGCAGCCTGCCCGCCCACGGGCTTCCCTCTGCTGCGCGGCTCGGGGCCAGGCGCAAGCGGTGCGTCATTTTTAGGGTAGGAGTTGAAACAGTTTATGTCCAGGATGTGAGGGGTCTGTAAATATTTTCACAGCCCTCTTTTTGACTTGTGCAGTATACAGGTCCTCGATTGAAGGCAGGTGGGTAGTAATTGTTTTTTCTGCAGTCCTAATTATCCTCTGAAGTCTGTGTCTGTCCTGTTGGGTTTCAGTACCAAACCAGACAGTTATAGAAGTGCAGATGACAGGCAATAATTCCTCTATAGAACTGTATCAGCAGCTCCTTGGGCAGTTTGAGCTTTCTGAATTGGTACAGAAAGAACATTCTTTGTTGTGCTTTCTCAATGACGTTTTTGATGTTAGGTGTCCACTTTAGGTCATTTGATATGATAGAACCTAGAAATTTGAAGGTCTCTACTGTTGATACTATGTTGTCTAGTATTGTGAGAGGTGGTAGTATGGGAGGGTTTCTCCTAAAGTCTACCACCATTTCTATAGTTCTCCCATCCTTCCTTTCACCCATATCCTCCCACTTATGACTGTATGACTGTAACCTTGTTGCTTGTATCCTAACAATTTTTATTGACTGTTTCCTAGTATGATTGATTGCTTATTATACCCTATGACTATTATGAAGTATTGTACCTTATGATTCTTGACTCTTGATGATAGTTTTGAGTGTGTTCAGTTCCAGTTTGTTCCGGTCACACTGCAAGACAAGTTGTACAACCTCCCGTCTGTTTGTGGATTCGTCGTTGTCTTAATGAGACCAATCACTGTTGTATCATCTGCAAAATTCAATATTTTAACAAATGGATCATTTGAGATGCAGTCATTGGTATAAAGGGAGAAGTGAAGAAATCACACAGCCTTGGGGGGGGCCTGTGCTAATTGTACAGGTATCAGATGTGGTTCTGCCTAGCTTCACCTGCTGCTTCATTTCTATTAGGAAGGTTATGATCTACTTACAAGTGTGTTCAGGTACCACTAGCTGATTTAAGTTAGTTAGAAGAATGTCTGGAATGATGGTATTGAATGCTGAACTAAAGTGTACAAAGAGGATCCTTGCATAGGTATTTGGAGATTCAAGGTGTTGTAGGATGTAATGCAGAGCCATATTAACAGCATCATCTGTCAATCTATTTGCTCGATATGCAAACTGCATGGGATCTAACAGTGGATCCGTGATGTTTTTCAGGTGAGACAGCACTAGCCTTTCAAAGGTTTTCATAACTACAAATGTTAGAGCAACTGGTCTGTATCATTCAGTTCCCTGATGGAGGGCTTCTTTGGCACTGGGATGATAGTAGAGCATTTGAAGCAAGAAGGAACATAGCACACCTCTAGCATATAAAAAGCATTCATAAAAACATACCTCCACAACTACACCTGCTGCTATAGTGGATCCTCCATAGCGCAACATAAATCTCCCAAGTTCTTTAAAGTCTTTATAAAGCTCCAAAGCAATAGGCCTTTGGGTCTGAAGTTCTATTAAAGCATTCTGCCCTTTTGTCAGACACCTACAAGGAAAGGAAAACTTGTTAGTACTTGTTAAAAATTATATTACTATGAAAGGCCATCCAATTGTGTATGCTTGTGTTTTCAGATATACAAAACGAAAGATTTAGTATAGTTTCCACCTAAAACTGGGCAAAGAACATAGTTTCCCTTTCCTAAACAGCAAGGAATTGCATAATCTGATGATATTTTGATGATTCTCTCATTTCAAGTTTATTTTTCCCAGAAATCCACACACACCAGAGAATTTATAAGCTGGAAGCAGCCAAAGGATAATCATACCATCTCTAAATCTTATCAAATCACATCTCACTTTGAAATCAGAATCTGTGACAATGTACAATTTACAATTAATATAGCAACACCCTTTCAGTAATTCAGAAAAGGCAGTCTGCCAATATAACTTATACTACAGCTTTACACTTATCAATACAAATCAAACACTCTGTAGGCACTAATGTTAACAGCAATTATTTAAAATATATCATGGTCACTGATCTTACATTCAATTTCTACCAGTTTTAATTAATTCATAATTTCAATTTTCAAAAGATTTTAAACTACAATAATTACATTGATATTTGTATATTAACAAATTATCTTAACATACTTACTTAGGTTTTTTCTTGGCAACTTCACCAGTACTTTTATGAAGCACACTCAGTAATTTTCTAATAGTAGCAGGTTCACTTACAGTTTGAAAATGTAAGAGCACCTAAAAGAAAATTTCATTTTAATTGACATTTTTAATCATTGTCTGCAATTGACAAAATACAGGTTTACCTGAAAAAAAATGTTTTCTGAATACAACATAAAAAGACAAGGAGAGATTTTGATCAATTCTACATTTTCATTTTATACCAGTGGTTCCCAAAGTGGGTGGTGGGATGACTTAGGGGGGCGCTAAGAGGCAAGGGGCTGGCAGGGGGGCGCTAAGAGGCAGCAGGGGGCGGTTTGAGGCACCGGCCCTGCAGGTTCACTCATTGACTAGCACTGCTCTAGAGCCAGCACCTCCAATGCGGAAGCAGTGGCACGTTACATGCCGCCACGGCCGTGTTTGATGCGCCGCTCCCCTGCCGCCTCTTAGCGCCCCTCTGCTGGCCCCCTTGGGGACACTAAGAGGTGGCAGGGGGGCATTCAAGGCACCGGTCCTGCAGGTTCACCCATTGACTGTAGCACCGCTCCGGAGCCGGCGCCTCCAACGCGGAAGCGGTGGCACGTTATGTGCCGCTGTGGCAGCGTTCAATGCACCGTCCCCCTGCCACCTCTTATGTCTCCAAGAGGGCCAGCAGAGGGATGCTAAAAGGCGGCAGGGGGTTCACCCATTGAGGCGCCGGGTCCGGAGCGGTGCTACAGTCAATGGGTGAACCTGCAGGGCCGGCGCCTCAAACACCCCCCTGCCACCTCTTAGCATCCCCAAGGGGGCCAGCAGAAGGGCGCTAAGAGGCGGCAGGTCAAACGTGGCCATGGTGGCATGTAACGTGCCACTGCTTCCGCGTTGGAGGCACCGGCTCCTGAGCAGTGCTAGTCAATGGGTGAAACTGCAGGGCCGGCTAAGAGGCGGCAGGGGGGCATTCGAGGCGCCAGCCCTGCAGGTTCACCCATTGACTGTAGTAATGCTCCAGAACCGGTGCCTCGAATGTGGCAGCACGTAGGGAAAAGCCGCTGCCACTACTTTCCCAAAGTGCCACCGCTGTCGCATTCTGTCTGTCTGTCCATTCATCCATCGACCCATCCATCCAAAAGGTCTGTCTGTTTGCCTGCCTGCCTTCCTGCCTACCTGCCTGCCTACCTGCCTGCCTGCCTCTCTCTCTCTCTATCCACCCATCCATGTTCGAAGCACCGGCCCTGCAGGCACATCGGGAAAGTAGAGCAAAGCCAGTCTGAGAGGGAGGGAGGGAGGGAGGGAGGGAGGGAGGGAGGAGAGAGAGGGAGAGAGAGAGAGAGAGAGAGAGAGAGAGAGAGAGAGAGAGAGAGAGAGAGAGAGAGAGAGATATGATGCATCTGATTGAAATGAGGCCTAGTTTAGACTGAGGCCCTTTTCCACATTGAAACATCTTTGCCAGCACATTGAAACCTCTTTGGCTTCTATTAAAGGTTTTGTGGATGAAACATGGTCAAGACTATCAGGAAGTTCTCACATTTTGTTGAGGCTTTAAACAGGATCCATTGGACCAGATCTCCACCCTAAAAATTACTTTTCCCCAATGTATTACAGTGTCAAGTGTCAAGTGTTCTGAAGAAGGCAAAACCAAAATGTGCTGGTAAATTACAAGAACACACACACACACACTCCCTTCTAACCCTGCTGGAGCAGGTGATTGGACTAGAATAAATATCTCATTATCTTTCTCCTCCCTCCCTCCTTCTTTATTTCTTTTTCTTTCTGTCCCTTCCTTCCATCTACCCCTTTTTCTTTCTTTCCCCTTTCTCTTTATTTTCTTCCTCTCTTCCTCTCTTTCTTTTCTCTCTCTCTTTCCCTCTCTCAGGCTCATCCCTTTGGATCAGGGGTCGTCAAACTTTTGGACCTCAGGGACTACCAAACTCATAATTTTAAATCCCGGAGACCACTAATATGAATTTTGACTGACGGTGCCTTTCTGGCGTTGGTGGGAGAGATCGAGAGATCGATCTGATCCAACCTCTCTCTCTCCCTCTCTCACACACACACAGGCAGGGGTGGGATTTAGACCCCTGATCTAAAGCTGTCAAAACTCCAAAAACTGGTCAAGTAGTTCTGGGGAGGCCAGTCATAAATTAGAACACTTGCTAAACAACCAGTCATTAAGTGAGTCCCACTTGCATTTGGTCTGCCAGTCACCTGGCCACGCCCACCCAGTCACATGACCAGCAAGCCATGCCCACCCATTCATGTGACCAGCAAACCACATCCTCAAATTAGGCCCCACCCACAGAAATTTGAATCCCACCCCTGGATGGGGGGCACCGAGGATGAGTTTGTAGCACCAAGGGGGCAGTGGACCGAAAAAGTTTGGGAACCACTGTGTTACACTTTCCTATTTTCTCTCTTATCAGTACTTTGAAACTCCTCTGAATTTTTTTATTACAACCATTCCATCTGCGAATAAACTTAATGATAGTTATGACCAGTCCTTAAAGTTCTGGCAATCCCAGCAGCCCTGTGGTCACATGATTGCTATCTGAGTCCTTGGCAACCAGCTTGCATTTACGACCAGTTCCAGCACCCTGCCGTCACGTGATCGCCATTTGTGACCTTCCCTGCAAGCTATCTCTGAAAGTCAATGAGGAAGCTGGCAGTGACTGTCACAAGTCACTGAGGTAAGGCTCCCCATCTATCCATCCTCCCCCAGCCATTCTAGCCTCATGTCACACCATTCACTTGTGCATCTCTGCACATCCACCCTGAGCCTCGCCATGGCTACCCCACTATTCGTGTACCTGTGTGTACCTCTGAGCTTCACTGTGCCTTGCTTGCATACCCATGCACCCTTGTGTACTCTGCCCAAGCCTCATTGTGCCTCTCACACCCCCTTCCTGAGCCTCAAATCTCCCTCATACTCTTGGGCATTCTTGTACCCTCCCTGAGTCTTGCTTCACCTCACTCACACTTTCATGCATCCCCTTGCACCTTTGTACATCCTTCCTAGCCTCATGCACCCCTGCACATTCTCCCTGATGCCTTCCCACCTGCCTTACCGGGCCTCCACATCCTCCCAACCTCGTTGCACTTCACTCTCATGCTCACACCCACTCCTCTCCCTCCCTCACCCTGACTCTCATTGTGCCTCCCTCACATGAAACCTCTACAAGCCCCCCCCTCACAACCTCAAACACCCCCTGAAGAAAGTTGTCTCACCTAAAAACAGTAAGATTTGGTTAGTGACAGTAACCAAGTCTCCAGGACTTGCTAAGGGCTAAGCACTGTGCTTTTTGACTGCGTCACTTAATGATGGAAAAGCCAGTTACAAGTGCTGCTGTAAGTCGAGGACTACTTGTATACCCATCTTCACCTAGAATGCTATAATCTCTCCACTTTGTGCTGAGAATGGCAAGAAACCATCGGCCTGTAAAATTCTTTTGGCACTGTGAGTCTATTTAAAAAGGCTGAGGAAAATAATACTTAAAAATATAAATGAAATTCCTTAAAAATGCTACACTTACAGGAAATCCTTTGGTGATGGGTATTTCAATATTAAAGATAAGAACACGAGCTCTGAAGCGTGTGCAGGTTTTAATTGGCTCCTTGGGACAGCAAAATATACAACCAACACTGCAAGAGACAACAGAGTAACACATGAAATATATACTGATAATGACTCTCTGTGTATTTTTAATGATACCATGACATGCCATAACATAAATCAGCTAGACCAGGTTTATGGGCCATGACAAAAAACAAGGTTGGAAGAATCTTCCCTTTCTACTGCCCTCTGTCAACATTAACATTTGCTTTAGAATAATTAATTTCAAAGTGCTCCCTGAAGCAATAATATAACAAGGTTTAAAGACATCGGCACATGTGTTATATACAGAATGGCCACATGATCAGCTTACAGAAGAACAGGGATAAAGTGTTGAGCAAGAAAGGGGGGATGAAATTTCGTCTTAGCAAAATTGTCAATCATTAATATATAAATTAAATAGTGGGGCAAGAATGTATTCTTGTTTTACTCTTTTGGAAAAGGGTAAGTTCAGTTATTTTGCCTTTGCAATTGCACTTTACAGGTAGTTCTTACGCGGTAACCACAATTGGGACATTCAACTCTGCTGCTAAGTGCCATGATCACTAAACATATATACTGTACTTCAGAATAACAGAATTGGAAGGGACCTTTGAGGTCTTCTAGTTCAACTCCCTGATCAGGAAACCTGCTGTCCCACTGCTCAGGAAAAGAGCTTAGACAAATGTTTGTCCCATTCCTTCTTAAAAACTTCCAGTGTTGGAGCATTCACAGCTTCGGGAGACAAGTTGTTCCACTGATTAATGGTTGTAACTTCAGGAAATCTCTCCTTAATTCTAGGTTGCTTCTCTCCTTGATTAATTTCCTTACAAACAGAAAATGACAACTACAACAAACTATTGTAATTTTGAATATTTGCTAAATGAGGAGGTCAATAAGCAAGGACTACCTGTATTTGAGTGGTGATGCCATGACACCATGCTAATGAGGAGGTCACATGATCACATCAATTGATGTGGTAGTACTTTCCTCTGAAGTCTACCACACTGAACCAAAGGGTGCCTTTAAGTTCATAATTATTACAGAAAACACACATTAACCAAGAGAGAGAATGCAGATGAGAATGAAAATGTGCAGCTGCACAAAATGTGTTTTACTTAAAAAAATGGATCGCAAACCACATTGCCTATACTAGAATGCAAAATCACTATTGAACTCTTTAAAACATACTGTAGATTAAATTTTGATGGAGAGATTCTCACTGCAGAAACAATGAGAAACTGTTGAAGCAAAGTAGAAACTTCGAGCATTTTGCATTATCTTAAAGCCCCTGACTCTTTCCTACCAGGTGACTGCATGACATGAGGACACAGTATGGCATGCAGAAAAACATTCTCTATCATGGTTTACCACATATCAAGCTGTGCCAGATATGGAGCTCAGCACATCCCCCATACCACTTGTCAAAGCAGCTCACCTCATCCAGACCAGTCTCCCAAACTTTTTGGCAAGAGGTCTGCAGGAAGCAGAGTAGGATATCAGCTCCTGCACCTGTCCAATGTTTTGAAAGAGTGACCTCTTCTACAAAGTTTGCCAAAATGTAGCGGGTCTTCCACGGCTTGTTCTCTATTTCTTAGAAGCGAGGTGGCCCTGCTGCATTACAAAGCACCTCTGAGGGAGTGTTTCACTCAAAATTTTGTTGAAATGCCTCATCACAGACACACACAGTTCTCCTTCTCTTATTTCAGTCAATAGCAGTGTCATGTTTCTATTCCTTATCAAATTAAGTCTGCCTGTAATTTCCAATTAACTGTTATTCAGCAGCAAAGAATTTAAACACCAGTTTTACTTAAGTATTTTTGAGTACTTTAAATACCGTTGCCTGCAGATTAAGATGAATACTGTAGGGAATTGTGAAGTATCTCTCATTTGTTTTTTTAGTCAAACAACTGGCAGAATCTAATTAGAACACTGCCAAGTTCAAACTGCATTTTGCAGGAGTTAGTGAATCTGCACCATTATGAGTGGAATGAAGCAGGTAAACTTCCCACATACTTCTTCTGCATCTGGTAAATCATTCATGATCAGGCACAACGGTTATAAGAGGTTATGTTAAATATAAACGGTTGCTTAGTCAAACTCCCTTGTGCACTCACTTGATTTTGATGATATCCATGCCAGTCAAAGTGAGACTAATGTGATCTCCAGCTGCAGCCCAATCCACTGGCTGCTCATGTAGAGCAATTCCTAGAAATGAGTAAAACCAGTACTAAATAGTGAACTACTTTGGTTTAACAGCTACAAAGAACTGTTTCTGCAATTCTGCTGCATCAACTGCTATTCCTCAGTTTTCAGTATGAATGCAGTGATAGTAAAGCCTGTTGACTAAAATCAGAGAAACATTTTATTTTCAGGTACCTCTATTATCTATAAATATTTTGTTTATTCATGGTTTTCTGCAAGTCACAGCACTAGGTTTTTATTGGTGTCACGCAACACAGAGATAACTATACAACAAGTATCCTGTCCCGGCTTTTTAGACTGAGTTATCTGCTTTCATTTTTCCACAAATAAGTCAAAACATGTCTGTGTGTCTTTTCACATGTACGTGTACGTATAATGCAGGCCACAAAACTGTATTCTAAAACCCCCTACATTATTTAAAAGAATCATGAATTTCTGTGATATGCAGATAATCAAATGCAAATATGAAAACTCATATAGAAATATTTAGATCTTTTTTTCTTTCTTTCTTTTTCTTTCTTTCTGAATAAACTTTGGATATTTAGACTAGACACCAAAAATCAAGCAGATCTAACTCAATGTCTTCTGAATTTAAATTAATTTATTTTATGCATACCAGTAATTCAGTATACAAACCTGTTTTTCCTCTTGCACATGTATTAATGGATAACTGAATTATAACATGTTATGCTTCATTCTAGTATCATGTGTGCTTGGGATGGCTTGGGGTGCATATTCACTTAACAACCCTCAGTTCTCTGTTAATGATAGCAACTGGGACTGCCAGGATTGCTGTCACTAAGCGATGTAGTCACATGTCTTGCTTTATGACCACACCGCTTAGTGACAGAAATTCAAATTTCAATTGTAGTCGTCAGTCAATTATTTATTAGGTTTTGCTTTTGATAATTTTAGTTACCAATTTCTGAAACTGTTTATTGTGTGATCCAAGGAAAAAAAATCTTCAATCCATATCCATACCTTTCACAGTGCAAGTTTCATTAGGAGGCATGACAAGGAGTCGTTCTCCAACTTGGACATATCCTGCTTCAATTTTACCCGTCACACAGAATCCTGATCCTTGATCTAGGACAAAAAATATTTGTTTGAGAAAATTAACTGAAGATAAAGTAACACTATTGATTTAAACTCAGACTAGTAAAGGTCTAGTTTTCAAAAGAATAAAACTGCAAAATTAATTAGACTGGCTTTCTTATAAGAGGCGGCATGAAAACTGAAAACTGAACACCGATTACAGAAATCTTTTCCGTGTTCTTAGCTGTACGTGTTTCTCTCCCCCTCCTCCTTCCATTGTTTCAATTTATGCTTACTGGCTCTGAAGGGGATGAGATTCATTGTAGGTTATTCTGTTCTGTTTTATTTTATCTCAAACTTTCAATAATAAAAAATAAAATAATAAAACTTTCCCTTTGCCTTCTGAGAACCAATTTGATGCAATGGTTAATGCATCATTCAGGCTAGATATAAACAAGAGATTGGGAGTTCTAATTCCACCTTAGGCACGAAGTCAGCTGGGTAACCTTGGGCCAGTCATTCTCTTTCAGGAATGAAAAGCAGGCAATGGCAAACCATTGCCAAAATCTTGCCAGGAAAAATGCAAGGACCTGTGTTACTCACAGAAGTTAATGCTGACTCTTTGGTCCCCAATACTACACACCTAAATTCTTTACTTTCAGCCAGGATCACAAATTTTCTTTAACAATTCATAAACAATTTGACACATTGTAAACAATTTTAAAATAAAGTTACTATGCTGGAATTTCTGCTTCCAGTCTACTCACAGTGCTATTCATTTCTTCAAGTTTGGTTTAGCATGTTCATAGAAGCACTTCTTGGGTTATGACCATTTGTTTAGCAACCACTCAAAGTTACGATGGTGCGGAACGAACGGTACTTATGACCATTTCTCAGAGTTCCAGCCATCACAGCTCCCTGCAGTCACATGATCATCATCCAGTTCATGATTAGGATTTTCCTGCAGGCTTCCCAAACACAAAGTAAATGGGGAAGCCTGCAGGAAGTCAGAAATCATGATCACATGAGATCCTCACTTAAATGAGGACACAGAGTCCTCAGGTTACAACAGCAATGAGGACTGCTGGAATTGCTGTTGCTAGCTGATGCAGTCATGTGATGCTGCACTTTGGAATTGCATCATTTGGCAACAGAGATTCTGGTCTCATCTGCCATCACAACCCAAAGCTCTCTGAATTAATCTTGCTGAATTAACACAAGATCCAAATTACTGTTACATATGTTTGTTTTCTATGCATAGTGAAATTGTTTGAGGAAAAAAATTTCAAAGGTGTACCATACAAAAATTGTTTCATACTTATAAGCACTAACAGTGTACATAAAACATAATGAGATTTTAGAATATGAAAAGGTGTTATAATTAGCTTCACATGAATCTTCCTTTGACCTTAAACAATAGCAAGAAGAGGAATCTTCCTAGACCTTAAACAGTAGCAAGAACAGGAATAAGACAGGAATGTATTTTAGTTCACCTGCTCTTTCATTTGTCCATCAACTCTCTCATGCACAGAAAGAATATTTTGTAGTATCATTCCCAAAAATTGCTAATAGGTACATGGCACTTTTATAGTGTGCAAATAACGTTGTGCTGCTATCACAAACACCAAAACAACTACCCAACTTATTGTTCTTAGAAAGTTTTAGGGATTAGCTATTCAAAAAGAAAAACTTGAGTTTTATAAAGAGAGCTGGGTTGCATGCCTGCTGGTTAAATGATCAGTCAAGAATTAGAAAAATTATGTCCTTTGTAAAGTGTGACAGCTAATTTGAAAGTTATCCTCAGATGTCTCTAGGAATGTATAAAATATATCTCTGTATGAGTAGAACATTCCAGGGAACACTCTGTGCTTCCATGAACAGATAATCACGGACAGATTTTGAAATACCTGCACAAATCTTGCAAAGAATGTTGTTGCTTAAATGTTTAAAGAGAAGCACTTTCTAACATGCTTTTTGTGAAACATTTATTTCAGATACTTTACATAACTCCAGTAAATTGTTTACAAAAATACATTTGGTGAGACTTTAAAAAATATTTTATTAAAGATTATAATTGCAATAGTAAAACATAATACAAATTGAAATATAGGAAGGAAGGAAGGAAGGAAGGAAGGAAGGAAGGAAGGAAGGAAGGAAGGAAGGAAGGAAGGAAGGAAGGAAGGAAGGAAGGAAATATATTAAAGTATAAAGAATAAAGAATTTTGATAATATTTCACCTCCTCTTAATTTATAACCAATGATCTCTCCATCCATTCCACATCTCTTATCTATAAAGAAATCCATAAGCTCCATTGCAATTCAGGTGTTAGCCAAAGTCCATTAAGGGTTACCACAACTAACATATCTATTTTAACCTTGATCAAATAAACCAATTTTATATTCCTTCCTTTTACTTCTACAATTTTAGTCCGTTCAAGTAATATACAACTTGTTTTTTCATTCTTTTTTGTCCCTTCATACAAGATTTATCCAAACTTTAATAAACTTCTTTTGTAAATCCATTTGGGAAGACTTTACTACATACCTTTAAAAACATCTGATACACATAATCTGAATGGTTTATCAACTGATCTTTGAGGTGGCTTGAAAGAATCTGTAAATAAATCAATAAATCAATATATATTGTGTTAACAGATATATTTTAATTGGAGTGTAATATGGCTTATTGGTATTATGTTTGCAACACTTTCCAATCTTCAAAGATGTATAGACTTACCAATTTGTTCCAGCAAGCATTTTCCTGTGTACCATTTTGCCAATTCACTTGCTTGACTTTTTGTGACAAGATTTTCACCGCCAAGTCCACAATAAGGTGGCCCGAACCCGAAGGTCTCCCGATCCAAGCTGTCGCCGCCCGCCCACCCACCCGAGGATGCAAGGGGGAGAATTATCACCCCCGAAAAGACGCCCTAGCCGTTTTTTCAAAAAAAAAATAAGGCCTGGCCTTATTATGTGAGAAACACGGTATTCAAAAAGAAAAAAAAACCTGAGTTTTATAAAGAGAGCTGGGTTGCATGCCTGCTGGTTAAATGATCAGTCCAGAATTAGAAAAATTATGTCCTTTGTAAAGTGTGACAGCTGATTTGAAAGTTATCCTCAGATGTCTCTAGGAATGTATAAAATATATCTCTGTATGAGTAGAACATTCCAGGGAACACTCTGTGCTTCCATGAACAGATAATCACGGACAGATTTTGATATACCTGCACAAATCTTGCAAAGAATGTTGTTGCTTAAATGTTTAAAGAGAAGCACTTTCTAACATGCTTTTTGTGAAACATTTATTTCAGATACTTTACATAACTCCAATAAATTTTTTACAAAAATACATTTGGTGAGACTTTAAAAATATTTTATTAAAGATTATAATTGCAATAGTAAAACATAATACAAATTGAAATATAGGAAGGAAGGAAGGAAGGAAGGAAGGAAGGAAGGAAGGAAGGAAGGAAGGAAGGAAGGAAGGAAATATATTAAAGTATAAAGAATAAAGAATTTTGATAATATTTCACCTCCTCTTAATTTATAACCAATGATCTCTCCATCCATTCCACATCTCTTATCTATAAAGAAATCCATAAGCTCCATTGCAATTCAGGTGTTAGCCAAAGTCCATTAAGGGTTACCACAACTAACATATCTATTTTAACCTTGATCAAATAAACCAATTTTATATTCCTTCCTTTTACTTCTACAATTTTAGTCCGTTCAAGTAATATACAACTTGTTTTTTCATTCTTTTTGTCCCTTCATACAAGATTTATCCAAACTTTAATAAACTTCTTTTCTACATCCATTTGGGAAGACTTTACTACATACCTTTAAAAACATCTGATACACATAATCTGAATGGTTTATCAACTGATCTTTGAGGTGGCTTGAAAGAATCTGTAAATAAATCAATAAATCAATATATATTGTGTTAACAGACATATATTTTACTTGGAGTGTAATATGGCTTATTGGTATTATGTTTGCAACACTTTCCAATCTTCAAAGATGTATAGACTTACCAATTTGTTCCAGCAAGCATTTTCCTGTGTACCATTTTGCCAATTCACTTGCTTGACTTTTTGTGACAAGATTTTCACCGCCAAGTCCACTGGTAGGGATGTAAGCTACATCTGATTCCTGGTGGAATTAAATGTTTATTTTGCAATGCAAATTCAATAATTAACTCTATATTATTAAATGCAAGCCTCTGAAATTCAAATTAAGAATAATTGTTTTTCTGGGAAAGAGTTTTTAAAACTTCATATAATAAAGTTACCTGATAAAGTTTAAAATTCAGAGACAACTAAGACCATTTTAAAAAGCAATAGAGCTGTAGAAATCATTCAAATCACTGTCCCTTGCATTGTTGATAGGGTCATATTAAAGTTTCAGCATTATCATTTGTGTACTTGTACCAAAGGCATTTTTGTCCTGACTGATTCAGTTTGTGAAAGGTGATTTGAGGCAATTTTCAAAAGCTAATACAACTTTTCTTTGGATCATGCAGCCACCATAGATATTAAACATAAGGCACAATCCATGCTGGGAGATGAATTAGGAGTATAGCCCACCCTGTTCTCAAAAGCATCATGGCAACTTTCAGTACACTCAGTCATTATACCTTTTACAACTATCTGATTTTGAAGGCACTGATTTTTTAGTTGCTCTGGTCTTTCATATTAGGACATGTCCAGAAGGTGATTTGGGAATACCAATCCTTTGTTGTCCCACAGTGCCCCTAGGCTTCATCTTGCCCCACCAACTATTTATTATCTACACAAAACCACTGGGAGAGGTTAATACAGTGGTGATACATAATTCTACTGCTCCTTGCTATCAAACCCCAACGAAGTAATCAATACTCTTGAAATGGTTTAAGTCACTTTAGAGGCCCAGAAGGGAAAGAATGAGATGAAATTAAAAGAATGTTTCCTGTGTTCCATTTTGTTTACTACATACACGTTAATGGTTTTCATGAAGAGATTTTTATAACTCATTTCTAAACTCCGTAGCCAGTATTGGCATATTCCTTGGTTCAAATTGGAACATCTCCTTGAGAATTGTCCAAAGCATAAAAGTCGGTCAAAAAGGAAAACTTCAAAACTTGGTTGTTTCAACCGAAGTTGGGGATCTTATAGGAATTAGTATATAACAAACTCTATATGTTGGATGGAATTGTTCAAGTCTTACTTATATCTGGGTTTTAAGCTGTTCTAAATTTTAACTATTGTGTTATATTCTTGTTGTACCACTGTTTTATCTGACTGTTTATTGTACTCTGCCTAGAGTCACATAGGTGAGATGAGTGGCTATGTTAATTAATAAATTAAATCCTCAACAGTCATTAAATTCCCAAGTGCTTGCTGTAGTGAGAAGTAATTTTTAACAATTATAGCCAGGGAAGCAACTACAACCATTCCTGATTTGGTTATCCAATCCATGCCTTGGCTATATATCCCATTTTGACTACAAGACATTTTGCACCCTTGAAAGGGATACATGCCTCAAATCATACAAAATGTAACAGTTACTGCTACCTACTACAAAATACCAGGATTGTGATTGCTTATCAGACACAATCTAAGATGCTGGTACTGACCTTTAAAGACCTGATGAATCAGACGTATCTATCTAAGGGGACACTTCTCCCATTAAGAACATCCTTGGACATTTGTTTGTTTGTTTGTTTGTTTATATTTGTACCCCACCTTTGTTATTTTTAAAAATAATTCAAGGCAGTGAACATACCTTCCTCTCTATTTCCCTCACAGCAACAACTCTGTGAGGTGGTTTGGGCTGGGAGAGAGTGAGTGGCCCAAAGTCACCCAGTTGGCTTTCATGCCTAAGGCAGGATTAGAACTCATAGTCTCTACATTTCTAGCCTGATGCCTTAACCACTAGATCAAACTGACTCTTTTTTATCAGGTTCCATAACTGTTAGCTAAGAATTCTTAAATGATATTGCATGTATTTACATTTTTATTTTTTGTACTCCGTGTTTTACTGAAAGCGTTTTTATTTTATTTTATTTTATAACCTTTTGTTTACCTTAAAGCCAGCTTGCTTAAGGAATTGTCCAAGTTTATTAACAATTTCCTGAAATCGTTCCTGTTGCCAATTGACCTATAATATAAACATAATACTTTGCTGAGGAATAGTAACGTATTTGGACATTACTCCAGTACAAATGAAAATTATATTTTATCAACCAAGAAATATCACTATCATTGTACTCCTTGCTGCTTTCCTTTATCAAGTTAAGATGGCAATGTAGTAGAAAATGTGATCTGTTAAATTTTAAAATGTATTCAAATGCCAGTTCAATTAAAAATGCATGTGAAGTGGACTTAACATTTTTTTAAGGAATGATTACAATATCCTACGAGGTTAATTATATCAAGCAATGTCTCATAACAAAACAAAATTTAAGAATTAAATTTTAATTCTTAATTTTAAAGTATTGGATTAATAATAATATAATGAAGCAAAAAACTAAGCACACTGAAGAAATTAACAGGCTAGCATCAGTGTGGCTAATCTATCATTTAACAGGAAACGCAAGCAAATACTTTATTAGTATATGCTGCTTACACCGTTTTCTTCTATTTTAGGTTTTAGCTATCTTTATTTCAAAATATACTAGAGATTAACTTCAAAGTGAATATTATCTAAAATCTTTCTCTTCCTCTCTCTGTTATCTTCATGCATATTGATAAAATAAGCTTATTTATATTTATAAAATATGTTTTCAAAAAAAATATATCAAGGCAATACCTGATCCATTTTATTGACTGCAACTGCTAGCTGTGTTACTCCCAATGATCGAACTAAAAGACCATGTTCTCGTGTCTGTCCACCAGTCTCAAAACCAGCTTCAAATTCCCCTCTGCTGGCATCCACCACTAATACAGCCACATCAGCCTAAGGAAAATCACTTGATTAGTTTATTTCTTGGGTAAAGGTTAATCATACAAAGACTAGATACATCTAAAATGCTTTTCCCTTTTTCTTGTTGTTGTCTTATCATAAAGATACTGAAGCCTTCCTTAAATCACTTCAAATGAAACACCACAACATTTCTCATTTTGTTGATAGAATTATAATGTGCAAAAATAACATTTTAAACTGTCCCCAGTAAAGTAATAATGTTTTAAGAATAATTTCTTTCCACTGATTGTCACAATATAATTTGCATCCATGATGTAATATATATAATATGGGGAAGTCAAACTGCCAGTGAATACTACAATTAAATCTAAAAGTGCCTTATGTATACTAGGAAAGGCATTACCTGGGCAGCTCCTGTGATCATATTTGGAATGAAGTCTTTATGGCCAGGAGCATCCATAAGTGTAATCATTTTTGTTTTTGTCTCAAATTTGGTCATACCTACATCCATTGTCACTCCCCTACAAATAATGAACAGGTAAACAATGGATCATTTATCATAATATTCAAAATCAATCTGTATATCCTATCTCCTTTTTCTATATATAATTTTTATTATAGATTTTCACAGAAATAAAATGAAATGATATAAAGATTTAAAGAAGGAAAAAATAGGAAAAATATGAAAAGTAATACAGAAAGCAAAGAAATAAAATATAAAGAAGCAAATTTTAATCTTAGTATCTCGCCTCCTTCTTTACAGTTACACATCAACACACTGCTTCCCATATTCAGCCCTTTTAAATCTATAAATCACCAGTTCATTTTTTCTCATTTTCAGTAAAAAAAGTCCATAAGAGGTTTCTAGTCTTTCATATATTCACATCTTCTTGATCAACTAGTGTCAAAAATATCCCACAGAATGTGAGAGTTAAAACAGGAGAGTAATACACACACACACACACACACACACACACACACACATATATATATATATATATATATATATATATATATATATATATATATATATATATATATATATATATATATATTCTAAGTTTTCTATATATATGTATGGTATATTCGTCCACGTCATTGTAGTTGTCTTTATTGTAGCACGTTTCAGCAGAATCTCATCTGCCAGAAGCCTGATGATGGCAGATGAGATTCTGCTGAACGTATTATAATACACACACACACACACACACACACATACATACATACATACATACATACATATATATATATATATATATATATATATATATATATATATAATTGAAGCAATAGTAAGGGCATTCAACCATCATAATTAAAATCAAAATTACATGATATAGCTAAGTTCGGAAAGTTGGTGCAATAAGTGATCGTGGTTAGGGGTAAGAGCATATTATATCAAAAAAACAATTATAATTGTGATATGAATAAATATGCATTGATCTGCCATTTTAGTCTACATGTTACATTATATGAACAAGTTTACCACCACCCAAGGGAGTTTTAACCCATCTATCACTTCCTACAATTCATTTCTAATTCTGCAATGGAGATTCAAATATTTCCAGAAGTAATCTGGTACAAATAGCCGAATAATAATATATTTTCTAATTGTATTTGGATCTACTCTGGGGTCTCTCAGTGAAATAAAATTTCCTGGAGGCAGAAATACTACTCTAAAATTATGTGTAGTGGGTTTCTTGTAAAAACCATAGCTTTATATCAGAATTAGATAGTTTAATCATATATGATTATATATATGTTCTGAGTACATGGTACACAGAAACCTCAAAAACAACTTTGCTGTTACCACAGCCAATTTTCATGTAAAAGGGTAGTTTTTCTCACCTTTCTCTCTCTTCCCCTGTTTCATCTAAAACCCATGCATAAGCAAATGATGCTTTTCCAGCTTTCTTTGACTCTTGCTCGTATTTGTGCATTGTTCGCTTGTTCACATTACCCAGAAGATATAACAAATGACCCATTAAAGTACTTTTTCCTGCATCAACATGTCCTAAAAAGAAACACCACATTATCACTGATTAATTTATTTTAGAAGACATTTTATGCCCGTAACTAAAAAGAGGAACTATACATATTTTTCATTTTTGCACCAAAATAAATATACCTATTACTACAAGGTTAAGCAAATGTTTTCCTCCTTGTCTCTTCTCCAACTCAGCTTTTATATCTAATTGTTGTTTGGATTTTCCAGACTTTTTCATAGAAGTTTGTGCCACTGATGAGTCTTCTGATGCTTGAATGGTCTGAGAGGGAAAAGTTGATTTAGGTAATATCTCAGCTATTCCCATATTTGCAATGGTATCTCCAGCAGAGAATCCTTTTTGTGGCATAAAGGTATTATGTCCATTCTCTTCTACAGTTGCACTACAAAAAGCAGAGAATGAATGTGAAAATGCACATTTCAAAAGACTACAGATCAAAATAAAATTATCTATATATGTATTTACAATCTCAAATGGAAGAAAAAATGACTGTTCTATATATGGGATTATGGTGAAAAAGTATATTAATTATTACTTTACTAAGCTTCAAATAAGATGCAGAATTATGTGGGCGTTTTCCTCTTGCCGCTACAAAAAACATTCAGATAGCATACAAAATTATTCTAACCATGCTAAATTATTATTTGACAGCCCTCTTCCTCCGTTTACCCTACTAAGTTTCTTGCCTTGAGATGCAGTCTTAGGAAAGATAAACAACATGCCATGCATTAATTATGTTGCTGTAACAAGTTATAAAGAGCTGCTTCTAAAGGGACAAGCCTTGTGGGGACAGCTCACAGGGAGTCCTCATTCAGCTCAACCAGATATTTCTTATATTCCAAGGTATGGGGCAAGAGGCAATTCTAAAATGTATTGTTGTTTCAAACTTGAAATGACAATGTATGTCATTTCAGTATATATGGTGGGACACTTTGGAAAATATGTGTGCTATAGTGGAATCATAATAATAAGGCTGCACACACTTATAGTTGTTGTGAATACCGATTATGGATAGAAATATAAAAATCTCATATTGTGCTTAAAAGCTAAAAATCTGCCTCATTAGGAATTGTTTTACTTTTGTCTTACATTATCATGAAAATATCTTAATCCAGGTTTTAAATTTAGGAAACAAGAACACATATTCAGGATCTCTTAATTTGAACCTCTGTGGCACACATTTTCTGTGTTAAATTAGTCTGGTTATATATTCTGATTTAAGAATGTGAATTTCAAATACCTATAGAATAACTAAGCTTCATTTAGTCTTGTATTCTGGTGTAGGGAACCAACAGAGAAAGCAAGTTTCCAGCAGAGAAAAATGTGCAACACATTTTCAATTAACTAGTCTAAATATGAAATGGTGACAATTTTCGTGAAGCAGGAACCCAATGACATTCAGACCTATAGTAGGAATTAGCAATTGATGGCATTTTTTTCACATATGATACATTAAGAAATCCTAGAGCTTTTTTCCTTTATTTTCTTTTTTCTTTTTATTCTGACAGAAATTCATGTTTCTACCCAGTTGTTTCTGTCAATGAGGCCTTTAAAGTATACTCAGTTTTCCTTCCTTCTATACTACTTGCTGGTATTGAATACAAGGAGACTTTCGTTGGTGTATTAGAACCTTCTCTTCACTAAACATTTTGCCTTTCTCTCATGATGACCTTTAATTTAAAGTTACATTTAACTATTATATGTAACTCTCTATTTTAGTATCCAAATAGTAAAAACTGGATTATGTGCAGAACAGAACTCAATACAACAGGCAGCAATGGCAGCAGGAAACTAAAGGGAAGGAAGGGGGAGAAAGAAGAAAAAAGATCAGAAAAGCAGGTGCACATAGAGAAGAAAGGGGTGAGGTGCACCAGTCCTGCCTTACTTATTCTATTAGACTCTTTCATGTTCATTTTAACTAACATTTGGAACAACCAAAATGTTCCAGGATTCTTTTCAACTACACTACAACCTTGCCTGAAACTGTTCAGCTGAACTTCAAGCACCAAGATGTTTCTCCCATGCCAAGAACAATACACATTTTCTCCATTTGTAAACACACCACCACTAGAGACTCAGAATGCACAGGTTATTTATCAAATTCTTAAACAACATACTGCATGTAGATGGAATATCATTTCTACAAGAAAATAGAACATAATAAATAAGATGTAGTAGATACTGGTCCATGATCAGTCAGTTGGAAGGCATACAGAGAACATACGTTATACAATGCGGTATAGAACATGGGCATCTTAAGAATGACCCAAATGTCTTCCTTCTCTTTTCTGAATTGATTGCATTTCACATGAATTATCTGGCCAAGAATTTAATTTACAACTCTTTAATCTGAATTCACCTGAGAATAATCTGGCAATCTACAGAAAGATATCGTGGTTCTACCTACAATATGCAGAGTGAAAGTTTTTTTCTTAAAAAAATCACAAATGCAAAATGCCTTTTATGTAAGCTTAAACAAGTGAAACAAGAAGCCATGCTATTTATATATATGCAATGGCACATATAATAGTAAATCTTTATCAAAAAACAGAACAAAACAAAAGTCAATAGAGGTTCACTATTCGGAAAGAAGACCTAACAAAAATGTATTTTGAGGGGAATAAGGGCTTACCATGGGACTTCAAAGCCAGTAGCTTGCTTCTTTCCAGATATGGTCATTTTGGTAACTTTTGGCCCAATGTCAGAATCTGTTCTGATAGCTTGAGAATCTCTCACTTTTCCTAGCAGAATGAGAAAAAAATAAAACTATAACAATAGAGCAAACTGAGTATATAACTAGATTGGCCTGCACAATAGGTTGACAACAGATAATACAAAATAGCTTCTTAAAAATTTAGAACAAGAAAAATATGAAAAATTAGAGTGGATGCTTTCTAAGTAGATGCTTTCTAATTTGAGTTCTGGCAAAGACCTTCAGAATCCCAGGTCTTGTATGAAATTTGGTATGCAATGGTGAAATCAATTATCATGCTAATCTGTCTCCACTATGACTTTTCTCTTTCTCTCCTTATTCTACAACCCTTTCTACCAGTTCTTGGCTTGGAGGACCTGATCCATCAACAGGAATTAGATATCAAAAATGTTGTCATTTTTTTTAAAAAAAAAAATCATGAAATATCCAGTTTTCCCAAGAAAAATCCCGATATTTTTTATTTTTAACTTAAAATTTGTTAAATTGTATATTAAAATTTGAAATATTCTTACAAAAGATCTCTCATCCTCAATTCCAAATTATATTTCAGATAATTGCATTATCTTGCTTCTCCCTTTTTCAATATTGTCCAAAATAGATCGTTTAGATCATATTCATATTGAATTAGCTTTTTTGCAGACTTTTGGCTGTTTATTTCCTTTGTAATAAACTACATCTTATGTGCCTACTATTGATCATGCTGACCTTTATTCTGGCTTTGATTATAATTTTTGAAATGCAAATACCATGATAGGTATTATTATAAGGGAAAGAACCATCTTGTTAAAGTCAATTGGAAACGGGCGATTTCTAGTGGGAATGTACTGAAGTATATTTTCTAGTGGGAATATGCTGAAGTTAAATAGTTAGCTCAGAATGGGAATGCAGTTCCGTTCAATTTCCATATTATTTCAGCCTATATATTTTTCCAGTTTAAAAAACAAATCCCTAAATTCTGAGGTTTTGGAAGTAATGTTCAAAACAAATGTTTAGTTAATAAATTTGTGTAATTTATTCAAGGCAGAATGTGGCTCTCCTTAAGTCAATTTGTGTTTGCCATTACAATTACATCTACATGGAGGGAAGCTTGCAGTGGGGTACTTCAAGGATCTGCCTTGGGCTCAGTGTTCTTCCACATCTTTGTAAATGACCTAGATGAGAGGATTGAAGGGATACTCTTGCAGATGACCCAAGCCAGGGGGACTGATAACATTTTAGAAGATAGACTCAAGATTCATAAGGATCTTGACAGACTCTGGCATTAGGCTCTGTGCAACAGGATGCAGTTCAGGGTGAGAAAAGTAGGGTTCTGGATACACACAGGAAAATCTAAATGCACAGGTACAGTACTACAGGCAGTACCTGGTTCAACAATAGCGTCTGTGAATTTAAGGGTCCTGCTGGACCATCACTCAAGTATGCAGTGGGCGACAGCTGCCAAAAAAAATCAACACAGTCCTAGGCTGCATGGACAGAGGGATAGAATCAATATCATGGAAAGTGATGTACCACTCTATACTGCACTGGAAAGGCCACACTTGGAATACCATGTCCAGTTCTGGTCACCAAATATAAAAAAGATGCTGAGGGCCTAGAAAGAGGAGCAGAGGAGAGTAATAAAAATGATAAGGGGTCTGCAGGTTAATTCATACGATGAATAGCTAAGGGAACCAGGTATGTTCAGCTTAACACAGAGAAGGCTTTAGGGTGACATGATAGCTGTCTTCCAATGCTTGAAGGGAAGAATGGGTTAATTTATTCTCCATAGAAGCTGAGGGCAGGACAAGAAGCAATGAGGAGAAGCTCGATTCAGCATGGAAATGAGGAATTTCCTGACAGTCATAACAATTAGTCAATGGAATTAGTCATCTCCATGAGTTGTGGGTGTTCCATCACTGGAGGTTTTCAAGAAAAGATTGGACAACTATATCTCTGGGATAGTATAAGGACTCCTACTTTGAGCAGTGGGTTGGACTAGAAAACCTCCAAGGTCTCTCCCAGCCCTATGATTCTAATTCTAAGAATGTTTTTAAAATATTATCATCCATTCATTCACATTGTTTCATTTTCCTATTTAACTTCTGCTGATATACATTATACCATATTGCAGAACTACAAAAGATTTAGCATTGCACAAGATGCATCAGCAAGAGGGATCCTTCCCACCTATTTACCTCTACTCCCTTCTAAATTATGTTTGCTGACAGTGAACTGAGCTCAGAATCAATGAAAAGACTCAGTCAGCATTATACTAACCACTCAAAAATGTTCAGCTCTTTGCAAATCATTTCTAAATAACTTTCCAAGCAAGAACAATGAGTTATTTAGAAAAAGGTTATTTCCTAAACAGAAAGGGGGTTTCCAAGTAAAAGCCCTATTTGCTTTCAATTACTGTTTCTTTACAAAGCTCATATACTGTTCTATATTGTTCGTTTAAAATGAGCTGTTCAGAGCCCTAAACATTTACAACTCTATAGTAAGTATCCAAGCACTCACCTGGCAGCAATTAACGGCTAAAAATACTAAAAATCCTCTGGGACTGATAACAGACAAGAGGACATATTTATATTTTATATGGGCTCTAAATAGCAAGAATTAAAAATATTTAAAAATGATTTAAAATAGAATTGATGTTCCAGTTTAGCATAAACGTCAAGAAAAGCATCTTAACAGGAAATATTCCATGGAGCACGCCCAAGAATACAAATTATTCTAGAAATAATTACTTTAAATGTTTCCATTTTGTCAGTAAATGTACTAACTGGAAATAAAACACTCCTTAAAAGATATGAAAAAGCACTTACTACAAAACATAGTTAGAAGAGACAACACTGTCCTGCTCACAGGAAAAAAAGAGGAACAGGAATGACCTAAAATGGCATGTTCATAGAATCATAGAGGGAGAACTAGTCTGATCAAATATAAACCACTGTTAAAAGTATTTTGGATAGAGGTCTATTTAACATCTTGTTTGAAGATCTCCAATGCAGTGAAAAATACCACTACTTGAGGCAAATTACTCTACTGGTTAATTGCTCTTACCATCAGGAAATTCATCATACAGTAGCATCTATTTCCCAGCAGTTTCAAGTATTGGACTTTGTCATGTGCAGCAGCACAACAGAGAATTAGTACCTCATCCCCTATGTAATAACTCTTAGATATCTAAAGATTGGTATCATATCTCCATCCCCACCCCCATCTTCTCTTCTACAGAATAAACAAGTTTCTTTCATCAACCCTCATATTTCCAGTCCTCTCACCATATTAACAGCCTTCCCTGAACTAATGTCAGTTTATCAATGTGGTGTCCAAATCTGGACACAGTATAATTCCAACTGGGAGAAATATTCCTTGTGACCTGTACACTATGCTCCTTTTAATACATCCCAAAGTAGCACTGCCTTTTTAACAATCGCGTAATATGAAATGGTTCATATTTAACTTTTGTTCAACAAGAGCATTCAAATCATTTTCATATATAGTACTGCCAAATTATTTCTTTCCTGCCCAATACATATGACTTAAATTTTTTGTACCTAAATGTAGAAGCCTACATTTCTCTGTTAATTTTTATTCTACTTAAGATCACTTTTTTTTAGATCTGTTTAGATCTTTCTGAATATTTTTCTTCTCTTCTAAAATATCAGCCACTTATCCTACTTGTGCATCACCTGTCAAATTCAGAATCATCCCCTCAACCCTTTTATTAATTAATAAAATGTTGAAGAGCACAGGGTCCTGCATGGAATTCTATGGAATTCCATCATTACTTGTCTCTCTCTGTCAAAAAGGAGATAAAGTTAGCGTGGCATAACTTGTTTGTGGAAAACTATGACGGTTTTTGTTAGTTGATGCATTTTATCCAAGTATCCACACAAATAATTCAGTTCAATGATGTGTTCAGAAATTTGCTCAGTAAATAAGATAATATTCTGTAATTTTCTGGGTCCTCCTACTTCCTTTTTTGAAGAAAGGAACATGCTTTCCTCCAGTCTTGTGGAATCTTTCACAAGCTTTATTGTTGCCTGAGCCACTGTAACACAGAGGTTAGAGTGCAGTACTGCAGGCTACTTCTGCTGACTGCCAGCTGACTGCAATTTGGCAGTTCAAATCCAACCAGGCTCAAGCCTTCCATTCTTCCAAGGTGGGTAAAATGAAGACCCAGATTGTTGGGGGCAAAATGCTGACTCTCTAAACTGCTTAGAGAGGGCTGTAAAGCACTGTAAAGCAGTATATAAGTCTAAGTGCTATTGCTATTGCATATAGCTAAAATCAACGGTTTTCTGATCTAGTTTATGAGATTTTTCTTTTTCTTAAATGTATACTTTACTAATCAAATTAACAAGTAATAAATCAAAAATCAAATTAAAATGGACAAGAAAGTAGCTAAATATTTATCACCTGTTGATTAATATGAAGATTCCTAGGGGAAAGAAAGCATTACAGGAATTTACAAAATGTCTTAAGAAGAATTAAAGCTTTGTACTATGTAAAATGGGTTCTGTTCAAGTTAATTTAAGTATTTTTTTAAACAAACTTTATGAAGTATTTTTAAAAGCAATTATTTGTGCACCAAATGTATTTGTTCTGTACACTTCCATAGTATATAGAGCTCTCCTCCCAAAAATAATCTCAAGTGTCTATGAAGTCTTCTTACACACCAAATTTTGCTAAATGACTGTAATGTTTCTTTAGCAATTACAGAAAATATTATGGAATAATATGTACAGGTTTGTGACCATAAATACATATTATAATAAATACCGGTACTAAATACTGGGTGGATCTAATATTTCTCTAACAAGTAAACACCTAAACTGACAGCTTATATTGTCCACGTTGATGTTCTTCAGTAGAATTTCTGTTGAACATCTGGTTCATTATGAGTATGTAAAACTGAAAGTATAAGATATAACGAACAGATACTTTTACTACAATTTATTCATGTTTCCAGAAATGACATATTATCCAGCACTAAATCTAATATTATGATACCAGAGGATGGTGCTATTGTTTTAAGTTTCATTATCTTACAAGTATATTGTAAAGTTCTAACATAACAACTGTATATTATTTAGTACTTTGTAAAACTAGACTTTAGGTATTTGATAGTAAGCTTTAATAAATAAATACTACTTAACTTATACTATTATACTGCACATGACTTGTCAATACATAGAAATGAATACTGTAGTTAAATGGTTTAGACAAACCGGTTTAAAATAAAATTTACTCAGAATACACACATCTTAGAGGTATACAAACAGATGATCAATTGCACCTACTGAAATATAAAATAACAAAATAATTATTTAATAAAAGACCATCCATTGGGGGGCATGCATTACTGTAGTTGGGATTGAAGAAATGAGTCAGTGTTTGAAATGTTCAAATAAGAAAATACTTTCAGTAGTACTATAACCTAGAAGGTAATATTTCCATTTTGGCAAATATATTATGGATATGAAACTTCATAAACCTTTCTTATACCAAACATAACACAAGTGATAACTTTTATCAAGATCAATAAACACATACAAACACATATACATATCTCAGAAGTACTTAAGACCAGAGGTCTTCAAACTTGACAGCTTTGAGACTTGTGGACTTCAACTCCCAGAATTCCTCCTCCAGTCATGTTAGCTCAGGAATTCTGGGAGTTGAAGTCCATAAGTCTTAAACTTTCCAAGTTTGAAGACCATTGCTTTAGACTAATCAACATTATGTAACGTGTACAGAAAAACATAAATTGTAGTAATCCAGAAATTAAAAATTTTCCACCTTTAATTATGAAAGAAAAGGAAATCTAACTAAGTGTAATTTAAATAAATATTATTCAATATATCACTTTCTTTAGTATATCATTTCTGTCCTTGCTTCCAATACAACCATACAAGCAGGACTATTAAACTTGGTTGTCAAAATAACAATTACCATTGAGCAACAGAAAAGAGATCAAGTAGACACTAATTCTTGATTGCCATTTATCAGTTGTCTGGATTTTTGCACCCCAGATTTGGTAGTCCTATTTTTGAGAATCTCAAAAAATTCCATCCAGCCACAAATTTCTTCATCTTCTCCTTTCAGCCTATTCATTCTGTAATATTCATTTTGTAGTCACAAATGTATTCATTTTCTACAATCAAATCATTCCAACATGTTTTTATTATATTGACACTAATTTCATTAATTCAAGCCATATTCATGCATTATTTATTTCTGGCTCTATCTGTTGCTTTACTGCACAAATCATTAAAATAATTCATTTCCACTGCATTCATTTTGATTTTTCCTAACATACTCATCTGTCACTTCATAAAACAAAATGGGGTAGTAGCATGATCTAAGTGATTTTTGCTTCTCCCCAAAACACACTCTTTGCAAATGACAACATACTACCATCCAACCATTTAGCAACATTTATTAATCCAAAAATTTCTCACTCCATGTTCACATCTTTAGAAAATATTCTAGCAAATATAACTCATGTATCTGTTCTAGATTTTTGCAATGCAGGTATAATAATATTCACTCACTTTCTTTTTCAACCAGGGTTACCTTGATCTTTTAAAGCATTATCAGATCTAAACTGTTACATCATATAATCTAATATTTGCTACAAATGATTTAAAATCTCAGCCAACAGAGCAGCACTTGCATACAAATGAATTCACATCTCAAACGAACATATTTCTAATGTCGTACAGTTGTTTATTATATGTTTGCATGAATATATATAACAGCCAAAGAAACATCACACATCGTTGTTTCATTTGTTATTAGGTGTTGAAACATTTGCTAAACATTCTAGTTGTTTCCATTGACTGGACATCCATCCATTCAGCATGCTCAACAATCAATCTTCAAGTCCATGTATTGCAAAACATTCAATTCAACATTTAAAATGTTCAAAAATTCAAGCTTTTTCATTTTCTTATATATTTTCCTAATTCAAATAAAAGACATCAACTTTTCATACATTCATACATTTCTCAATGAATTTCTAACTGGCCTACAGACCAGTTTCTAGCATGAAACAGCATTGCACTTCTCAAATTTTGCTCATTAGTGCCACACATACACTTTCACAGAAATTGAAAAAAAACTAAATTCTACGTGGGTTTTGCAATCAACTTGGTTACATTTTCCTCTATTTAACAGCATCTTCCAATTGTTGGGCACTAATACTGTTCTCACACAGATGTTAAACAAGTTACAAAGCTACTCCATAAATAAAAATCATCCAATTTTTCTCCAGTTACACTGTATGCCTTTGCTATCATATTATTTTCAACAATATGATTCAACATAATTTCCTTTTCTTTTGACATGTTATTAATATTAAAAAATTAAGTAAACACTGTCGTTAAGCATGTCCATTTTCACCAAATGGGCTTTTTTCCCCCCAAAAACCAGAAGCAGATGTCAAAAACTGGCAAAACATGCCAAAAATTGCAGTCACATGACACTGGGATATTGCAAATGACTGTATATTGTAGCCAGTTGCCAAGCACCTAAAACACAGGTGACTGCCTGGGTATGGTGGTGCCACCATCATAACTTCAAAAATGGGTCATAAGTAGTTCTGGGGAAGTCTATCATAACCTCAAGCATCCAATAAGCAACCAGCCATTGACGAGAACTATTTGTAGACTACCTATTTAAAACCCTGAAGATGTTTTTGGCAAGATTTCAAAAGTAGTATGCCCACTGTGGTTATTATAAACAACAACAAAAATGTTTGATTTCAACTCCTTTGTTTCTTTTGCACTTAAAGGTCATTTAAATTTTAAACTCTAGATATTTAAATTTACCTTGTTGTGTAACATGTAAAGAAGCCATTCTTGCTCAAATGTTATTTTTGTGAATGTATGCCATTAAGTACTGAATATTCTCCAAGTTTAAATTGTCATTATCTTCGATAACTGATCTCTTTCTCAGTTTTATGCTAAATTTATCTTTGCTGCCATAAACATATAAATCTTTGAAATAGTTATTCCATCATTCACTCACTTTAGTTTCATTGCAAAGCATGTTATCATTTTTCTTTTTAAGTTACTCAATCTGAGTCTATTGATGCAATGGAAGAACAAGACAATATGATTATATCTGGACAGTTTTAATTTGTTGTTCAATTGAGTTGTATTGTTTTTAATGATATATTAAGTGTTTGGTGCATTTATGTGGCTATTATAGTTTGTTATTATTTTACTTTGTATGTTTTGTTCTTTTGTTGCATTATAATAATAAAGAAAAACTTTAAAACCTGCCCACTTTTATGGCATTTTTTCAGAAAAATTACTAAGACTCAGCTGTCTCATTTATTCTTGGCTCAAAGCTTTTTTCTGTATTCACTTCTGTACACTTTCTGTATTGTCTGGTTCATCCATTCATGCCACCTAAAATGCTAAGTGTCTCTAGAGTTAATATATTAATAAATTGACTAAATCAAATTATCATAGATTGCTTTCATTCAGGACATTATTCATTCCCCCCATGCATAATTGTTTTAAATTCACTCTTCAATGGAGCACAACCGCAACGATGACCAGTCTATGCCTATTAACTATTCAGCAATATAGATGATACCAATTTATTCATACCTTATCTCTGTCATCATAATTGAACATAAACATTCATTTCCAAGCATAATTTCACTGTAGATCAAACCACTATCTTTCAGATTTATTATAATTTTCCCTTCACTTAGCTTTGCAAATGCACTATGTTCTTCTTTGATTTCATGTGATAAATTAATTCATGCTCTACTTCTAATTTTCCATGTACTATGATCATTATCAGTTGTGCCATAGATGTTGATCTTTTTTGCTTTCAGGTTTTTCAGGTCAAAACATTCTTATAACACTTAGTTTTAGCCATGCTACATGCAGCATGCAGTACTAATGTTAAGGACACAATACCAGTTTGGGAAAGCTAGTTTTGATTCATGATTTCATGTACAAAGGCATGCTGGTTTGATTTTTATTTGTATGTCATAATGCAAGTAATAGTGCCAAGTTAATCGAACATTTAAAAATACTGAATAACTTATTCCATATTCCAACACTTGAACTCTAAATCCAAAATTGTGAACACTGACATAAATCTAATTTTTGGCGGGGGGGTGGGGAAGAAAAACACTTAGTTGCATTCAACCCTCTTAGCTCTAGGTATGGCAGGCAAGCCTTCTTTGACAATGGTTCTTGTCCTTCCTGAAGGGGAGATTCCAATCAATAAGAGATGGGAGCAGTCATGTTCTTTGTTCTTCTGGTATCAGTTTCGTTGCTTTTGCTCCTGTTATTTAACAATATTGCTATTGGGGGAGTTCATTCACCAGCAGAATATGCAGACAACCAGCTATATATTTTGACCCAGGATGAACAAGCAATTTGTGAGAAGTCCTATCCTGGTGCCTGGAGGCTGTTAAGAGTCTAGATGGAAAAGTACAAGCACAGACTTAATTCCAGCAAAACAGAGTTGCTTTGGTGCAGAAACCTAATTACAGGGATATTCCATCTTTGTTATGAATGAGACTACACTTTTCATGTAGAAGTGGTTCATAAACTTGGAATGCTTTTGGATTCACAGGTCTTGCTTAAAGAGCTGAGGTTCCTGACAGGTGGAAGAGGGAAATAGATGGTCAGCTATACTGGACTTGATACTAACAGGAATGAAATGGATAAAGGAGTGAAGGTTATAGGAATGTTGGGAGGGAGTAATCATATTATACAAGGATTCACCATAATTCAATCAAGGATAATCATATTACCCAAAAAATCCTGGAAAAGACAATCAAGCAACATATCGAAACGAACTAGGTGATTAGTAGAAGCAGGCATGTGTTCATTAAGAACAGCTAATGCCAAACAAATATTATTGCCTTCTTTACTAAAGTGACCTTAATGGACCAAGAAAATGCTCTGAATATAGTATATTTAGATGGCAGTAAAGCATTTAATAAAGTAGACCACAGCCTACTTCTGGGAAAAATAGAACAATGGAGGATAAACAGTGCCTCTACTAAGATGGATTTGCAGTTGGCTGACCAACTGAACTCAGTGGGTGGTAGTTAATGGAATTGCATCTATAAGGAAGAAAGTATGCAGTGGACTTATTTGAGGTTCTGTCTTGGGCCAAGTCTATTCATTATCTTCATAAATGACTTAGATGAGGTGATAGAAGGGGAACTCATAAAAATTGTGGATGACACAAAACTGGGATGAATTCCTAGCACTTCAGAAGATAGGCTCAAGATTCAGAAGGATCTTGACATACTTGAGTATTGTGTTCTATCCAACAGGATGCAGTTTAGCGTCAAGAAAAATAACGTCCTGCATTTAGGCAGGAAAACCAGATACAGGATAGGCACTACAGAGCCCAACAGCAGTGCTCTGAGAGGAATCTAGATGTCCTGGTGGACCATCACTCAAGTATGAGTCAGCAGTCTGCTGCACTACTAAAAAAAACCAATGCAGTCCTGGGCTACATGAACAGAGGGGTAATAGCAATATTTTGCAACTTTTTGATGAACAAAGTCAATGGGAAAGCAAGATTCACTTAACAACTGTGTTAATAACTTAACAACTGCAGCAATTCACTTAACAACTGTGGCAAGAAAGGTTGTAAATGGAGCAAAATTCACTTAACAAATGTCTCACTTAGCAACAGAAATTTTGGGCTCAATTGTGGTTGTAAGTTGAGGACTACCTGTAGATATGTTTGCCTTAAGAAAGAAAAGACTGAAAGGAGACATAATAGTGGTCTTCTACTACTTAAAGGGTTGCCACAGGGAAGAGTGTGTTGATTTATTCTCCATAGCACCTGGGGGTAGGACAAGAAACTCATCAGAGGAAGATTTAACTTGGAAACATGGAGGAAATATTCCTGTCAGTGAGAACTATTAAACAGTGGAACAACCTGCCTCTTGAAATTATGGGTGCTCCATTGCTTGAGGGTTTCAAGAAAAAATAAGAAACTATTTGTCCTAGATATTATAAGGACTTCTGCCTTGGGTAGGAGGTTGGACACTAGAAGACCTTCAAGGTCTCTTTCAACCTAGCATTCTATGATTTTATGATTGTGTAGCTGTGAGGATTCATTATAATTCATTCTAACTTGTATATCTTTGAAGAAGGTATATCTTTGAAGATCATCCAGAACCTTCAACTATACTGAATTAAGATGCTAAAGTGATGGAGTTCCAAAATCTTTCCATTTAATATCCTGCTTTGAACGTTGCGTATTTTGTCAATCAGCACCCGTGTGCAATTCAAGGTACTAGTTATTGTTCATAAAGCTCTTAATGGCTCAGGACCTGGGCATCTTCAGAACACCTGTCCCTAGTGATGTTTGTATGTTCAATAACTGCTCCAAATCCATTCTCTAAGAGACTGGCATCCACATAGACCAAGGAGTTGAGGGTTTGTTTTTTTCTTTTTGCAGACCTCCCCTTTAGAACAATTTACCTCTAAACTTCACACTAACCTCAACACTGTTGTTTTAGGAAAGCCATAAAAGCTTGGCTTTTAAAAAGAAGGAAGGGAAACAAACTAATATAAGTTGGAACCTTCATCATGGGCTGCGTTTGTTTATTGATATTTGGTTATCATAGTATTCCTTGGGATTTTATTTGTTTCTGATCATTGTTCTTTTGTTATATGCTTTTACATTTTTAATCTTTAACAAGGAAATATAAACTGCTTAGACTCGGCTTGGAGCAGCATATAAACTTCAGTAAGTAAACACCTACATTAGTAAATATTCTGAATATTTTGGCTTTTCTTTAAAAAAAAGTTACATATGACAAATTGCAAAGCTGTTTCCAGAGCTATTAAAAGAAATATAGAAAGCTATCAATACTTGCCTGGAGTGAAAAGGTAATAATCTAGGATTGATATAAAACCTTATAAAATTAAGTTTTCTAGCTAACCTTATTATGAAAATGTGAGTTATAACTCACAGGATTGTTATTATATGTGTTCGTGAATTCCCTTATCACATAGATATTTTTCTGCAATGGGACTTCTAAATACTAAAACAAGCCTTAGATGGAATAACCATCAAAAAATAAATTTTGTTTCAGTTAAATTATCTTACCTTGAACCTACTGGTTTTTTTTTAATGTAAATTATTGGTTGATATATATATATATCAAAGAAATCCACTATCACTTTTCTAAGCAATGTTCTTCCAAAACACCGTATGCTGGCTTTAACATTGAAAACCAACATCTTAGGGAAAAGATCTTGGAGTGTCATTTTTTCCAGTGTAGGTGTATATAAACTGAATTTAATTTTTTTTTAAATGTTTCTCACTGCTTCTGACATAAGCCACTTCCTTTCAGAAGCCCACACACAGCTGTATCAGACAGATTCTGTGACTTGCAAATGTCCCAAGAGACACTTTTACACAGACATTGTTTAATACTCCACATTTTATTGTTCTGAATAATGAAAAAATAAACAAGTTATTTCAATATTTACATGTTTTTAATTACATTATTTTGAATGAGGTCTTTTTATTCGTGTTCTATTTTTGTGATCCATAAGACAGAAAAAAAGATTTCTGAGTACTAAGATGTTAACACCACTTGTTCATGCTAGGTAGAGCTGTATTTTCTCTTAACCCTACACTAATAAGGAATAAAATAATCCACTGCAAGGCAATCCAAATTCTTCACCCAAAAAGTTACATACAGATTTAGATAACTTTGCTTACTCGGAATTATTATTATTTTGCATAGTCAGGGTATGCTAGTCATATTAGTGTAGATCTCAGAAATCTAAAGCTAACATTCATATTTTCAATTCCTACAGTTTCAATAGATTTTGTGCACTTTTTCAAGCTTATTGTTGTACTCATTAGTTAGTTTGCCAAGAAACGTAGGGCATATACAGTTGTAAGCAGAATGTTCATAATTGTATATGAACATAACAATATAAGACTTATATGTCTGTCCATCTTATGTAACACAATCCAAGGATGATGAATAACAATAATAAAAGCATTAAAACAACAAAAACAGAATATACCTGAAAATATAGTAGCTTGTACAGAGGTTTTTCTCTACATTTAACCACATAAATAATGGGAGCTTAAAAGGTTGGCCAAGAAATATATGTTAAATATTGTGAATAAAACTATTAAAGGCACATGGGCATGATAGTTTAGGATTAAAAATACACTTTCATATATAACATTCAAATTTCCATTAAGCTTTTAGGCATGTTAGGCCTAAAGGTATATTATTTAACTTTGTAATGAAGGGAATGTAAAATGTTATTCAGAATTAAATACTGTGATTTCCCACCATTATCCCTGATTCAAAGGAAAACATAGTGAAAATATATTTGAACTATAAACAGAAAGAAAAACCTCTCTTTAGAGGTTTCTTCTTTTCTGAGTGTAGAATGTCATGAATAACTTTGTAATTCATCTGTCTTTTTCTGCTTTTTGTACATTCAAATCCTATATACTTTTCCTCCTCAAAAAACATAGTAATCAGACTCTCCTTTGTCCCCAACTAAATAAAAAAATTAAACGTAACATAGAATACATGAGACAAAATATCAAGTATGTACTAAATACCTTCCACAGATATCAACAATTTCCCATTTTACCATGCTCACTCCTAAGAATCCTCCTCCTAAAAAAGACAGGATGCTAGCTCATTCCCAGCATTGATTACATTTAATAAACTGCATTACTTAATGGAAGTTCAATCAAACAGTTACTCTGGATGCCCCCAAAATACACAAAATAATAATGTGAGCCAACTGATTAAACCTTAATTTTATTATGAATATAATTCATGAAGAAAATTACAAGCCAATTTTATTTTAAAACACTGAATGAATAAAACAACTGTGATGCTGGCTTCAGAAAACTCTGAATATTTAGTGCATTTTATATTCCCCAAATAAGCATAAAAAATTTGGTTAAAGGATTATTTAAACAATCTTATTCTTCAAAAATACACACAAGTAAAATTGTACTACATTTATCCACATAAAGTATAGCTTTAAAACATTAATAAAATGTGAATGCAAAATCCACATTTGATTCCTCCAGAAATGCAACTTTATCCCTCACTTTTTAAACACAATTTGCAGCTTGATCATTATCTACAATATATAGGAAGCCAGTATCCATCATACTTATAACAATCTACCTATCCTTCAGTCCTATAGAATGCTGCTCTATAAATCAGTATACCTCTGGGCTACCTTTAAATTGCAGGTTTAAGTACTGGAGAATAAGTGGATAAATAGCTCATTTAACAGAGATATGTCACAGTAAACTCATGGCCAGTGTATATACTAAGTTTCTGTATCCTGAATGTTGGGCAGGAGAAAGAAAATTTATTAAAAAGCAACGATCTCCACAAAAAGATTATTTATACTCAGAACATAAAAATATTTAACATCAGAAACATTTTCAAAACTAAATGTAGATTAAAACAGTCTAGGAAACAAATAATGATCATAAGATTAAAAAAATAAAATGTCATCTTTGGACAGATTTGTTTTTATCTAAATATATACATAAATACCATATTTAAAAATGTATCACAATGTTTTGTTGATATATACAATATAGATGTTCTACATTTTGATAAATACACAACATTAAAATGATTACAGAGTTTCTCCCTCATTTGAATTAATAATTGTGTACAGCTGCCTAACAACATCTCTCATAAAGACCTCTTCCTTACTTTCTCATCTATTCAATTTCTCTATGGGAAATAGAGAAAAACCCTACATTTACAAAGATTGGGAGACCTGAACTTTGTAAGAATACATGGCAGAATTGTAAGAATATTTATCAAAAGTGAAAAAAGAAAAAAAAACATTTCATGGAGCAGAAAATTACCGAAAAGACATTATTCTAACTCTCTTAAAAATGTATAAACATTGATATTTAACAAGTTCCCTGAATTTCAACAAATAATTCCATGCAATGGAATGAAATTTGTATTTTTACATGCCTAAAAAGTATATATTACATCCTATCTCTCATATGTATTATGCACTTACTTACACACACACATACAATTCCCAGTTATATTAATGCACTATTATTCTGCTAAGGTATCTACTAAATATAAAGAAATATATATTTTGTATTGATGTCAGGTAAGGAAACTTTGAACAAAAATATATTTCCCCTCCTGTCTTTCGACCACATTCTACCACCTCTTCTGAAGAATCCCAATTGATCTAATAAAGCTGATGACCTGAGTTTCATTTGTTAAAATGACATGGGGAATTATGGGTAGAAGTTCTATAACTCTTTTGCCCACTGCACAAAGGGAGAAATGAAGGAGCTGTGTGCACCAATAAGTTTTTTTTAAATTATTATCCTATCAAGATTTAAGTGTCCAAATATCATCATATTAAGCAAAATTAGATATTTAGTCATTTACTAAGTTTTACTACATGGAGAATAAATATCTTTATTAATCAATATTGAAATAGAGTGTTTTATTAGTTTCAAAACTTTTTAAAGAACCACTTTATATATGTTATTTTTAACAATGCATCTAAAATGTTTTAGCATGCATCTGTAATATATTTCAATATATGCATATATGCAGGTTAGAAATACACAGTCCAGAAAAAAAAAGATTGGCAACAGTTCCCTGTCATGTATACCTATTTGGGCAAAAAAAAGTTACTTCATTAACTGAAAAAATAAACAAAAATATTTTTTAAAAAAACTATAATGCCCAATGATGCATATTCAACCAGCAAGTTGATATCATGGATCTGTTTTTTTTCTGCCCTTCCCCTCAAGGCTCTCGTTCCCCACCAAAAATGGCTGTCTGACCTATCATATACTATAAGCGTTATCTTATGGAATAAGAGAATTTTCAGATTGGGTCACTTCATACAAATAGTGCAATATTTCTCCAATCATTTTCAGGCAAGTCCATCTTTCTTCTATAATCCTCATAAAACTCTTATCAATAATCCTGGATTGGATTCTCAGTGGGAAGTAGATTAATCACATAACCTTCCCATCTATTCTTACATCATTGGCTATACAATATTCTATGTGAAAAAAGGAATTTACAATACTGTCTTGTAGAACTTATCAAAAAGCCAGGGTGGCTTTCAAATAAGTAAAACTGCTTCCATTGAAGTTTATAAATTGTTTACTATGATACCCAACAGTGTTTATACACTATTACAGAGTCTTCGTTACTTATTTTTCAAGATGTATGACAAAAAGATGGAAGAAAAGGCTGATTCATAATATGATTTGTTTTTCATTTTCTTATGCACAGATCCCTGAAAAATGACAAACTGCAGTGGACAGATTTGCATTTCATTCTAAAACCAAAATAAACAAACCATATTGCAACTCAGATTTATGAATTAATAGGTAAAAATTAGGAAAAGAAAGATATATGTTTCGAAGTATTTAAGTGGCATATCAAATGTTAAAAACAAAATTACTTCATGGTGAATTACTTGTAGTAATATATTTTTTCAAGAATTTGTTCCACAATGTAATTTGTAAATCTGAAATCATAGAGTTAATATTGTTCCTTTTTAGAACTACTGTACAATATTTCTCCAAACTACCAAAATAATTCAATAAGTGATAAAACAATAACAAGACTAGAATCCAGTGTATCCTTTTAAATGTTTACTAAAAATTGAGCTACCCAATATAACCTGAAATTTATTTTGCTTTTACAAAATCTATTCCAATTTGGAATCCAAAATAATCTTGTATAAAACAGTTTAAAATTCAGAAATAATCAAAGTAACATTGGTTCATTGCACTACCTAGTGAATGCCTTCTTTTGACCTGATTTTACAATATCATCAGGAGATGGTGATTTGAAATCAAATGGAGTGATTGCCATTAAGGGTCCAATTTCATTAACTTTTGCTTCTTGTATTTGCCTGCTATACAAAAAAGCCTTATGAATATTTACATTTTGATGTTTACATCTCTTTGAAGGGTAATGAAGACATAAAGTTATAGCAAAAGTGGAGGGTTTTGCACACAAAGCTTTTGCCCATGAAACGGTGCCTTTTAAAATAGGTGACCTCACTTTTTTTTTGCTTTTCTTGCTTACTTTAGTTAAAAACATTTGCTGCCCCTGCTTTGAAAATAAAGCTTTAGTTTCTGGAAGCATTGTATTTAATTGTATTTCTTCGGGCTCTGATGATAATACTGTTTTTCTAATAAGTACACTTAGATCAATATCTGAATTTACGACTGAAGGCTGCACCTTTTTAGCTAAATGAAATTCTGAATGGCTGTTTATTATTTCAGGGCTGTCTACTGCAATAGATTTTGCAATTAAATCTGAAAGTGATAAACTCTCAAGTTCTTTTACTGGAGATGACTTAGAGTGTGTCAAGGAAGATAAGGATCCTGAGAGTTCTGTCATGCCAGATGATACTGGAAGATGATTGGCAAGCTGAGACAATGCTGAATGTTCTAATTCCATATCCGTGAGGTCTGCTGAGGGTAAATTGCAAAGATTATGCAATGAGCAATGCTTGCTTGAATTGTTTCCTTGGTGTTCCTGCAGGAGATCAGCCAGTGATGGGCTTTCAGACATTGAAAATGCTCGGTTGCTAACCTTTGAAGAATTGCTATTGCATCCTTGAAAGCAACACTTGTTTTTGCTTTCAAAAGATTCAGTCATTTTATTAGATGTAGTATTTACATTATCTAGTTTTAAATTATCAAAGTAATTATTCAAGCAGCTTTTGAGTCCACAATTATTATTTTTCTGTGGCATGATTAATGAACCAGCTTGTGCATCTGATGAATCACCTGTTTCACGAAGTATATCTTTTAAGTCTTTAAGGTCTTTAAACTCAGACCAACTCCAAGAAGTTTTTTCTGATAGGTTTTTTTTAAGCAATTCAGTCCCCAAATTAAAGCAAGTGTCATATTCAATGCAAGATTCACCAGCTGTAGTGCTATTGCTCTCAGCTTGTGGGAGAGTGTCACGCTTGATGGATTGTTCATTGCCATCACTTAATGATAAAGGAATAATTTCCAAGGATTTGCATGAAGATGTGATAGTTTTCTTTTTAGCGGGAGTTTTCCAACATTTGGATCTGAAGAGAATTTTATCATTTGGAACTGAAGTATTATAAGTGGATTCAGCATTGACAACTGGACCATTAAAAGTAAAGGAGAAACCAGTGGAATCAGAAATGTTTTCAACCAAATTAGTCAAGTGATTAATATTAGAAAATATTTCTGAACAAAATAAGCCTTACCTTACAACAGCCAACAATTCCAAGATAGATGCAAGATCACAGTAAAGATAGTTTCAATTTGCAAGCAGGAAAGGCAACAGCAAAATCAAGGAAAAAAAACATGAAAGGCATTTAATTAACAAACATTATTGAAACTGCACTTAGAGTAATACATTATATGTTCATGAATTCAACTTCACATATGTTCAATTTAATTAATATTGCTATTAAAATATTTACAGGATGCACTATTTATCTTTGTGAGACTAAGTATAAATTGTATGCCAAGTAGCACTTTTGTGTTACGTTTATATGTATTATTTAGCTACTCAATTTATAGAAAGAAAAATGCTTTTTCGTAGAAAGTTTGGGGTCCTAACTAAAGAACCTAGGAGATGGTGAGTTCAAGCCCGGCTTTAGGCACAAAGCCAATTAAGTGACCTTGAGCCAGGCACTTCCTCTTAGCGCTAGGAAGACGGTAACAGCAAAGTGCTTTTGAAAATGTTGCCAAGAAAACTGCATGAACTTGCTCATGTAATGACCAGCAGTCAAAACTGAGTCCAAGACTGAGTCCCACACATAAAAAGTGCCCTTTTAAAACTTTACCTGTTAATTCTGCAAATGAACGTACCTTTAGTTGGTTTTCCTACAATTACATTATCCTCATTCTTGGTCTTCCCATTTTGCTTATTGTCTTGTGCAAGGATGGAGTCCAAAGCTTTCTGTATATCAAAGTTACTGCTGAGTACTGCTTCCACCAGCAATTTTTCTGGCACCGTATTTCCAAGAACTTCTTTCATATGATCAAGGCATGAATTTAGCTGAGCTAAATAATGGGATGAAATAATGAATTATTGGGGGGAAATCTTGCAGAAAATAATAATGCAAACAGCTGAAAATAGATATTCTAATTTCTTTTAAACAATAATCACCATTTTCACCCAGGAAGAAAAAATACACATTTCATGTCCTTTTAAGATATAGTACATTTCAGATTGGAAGCATTTCAAATCGGAAGGCAATGGGCTGTTTTGGAGCAAGCGTGGGGATACATGTAGCTCCAGCATTGAACTTATTATTCAATATTTTTAATACATTTAATACTATTATAAAATGTTATAGAAATAGATTAAGATGAGTGCAAATTTGAAGATCAATTTATTAGTCAAAGTATTTAAATGAGTGACCCCAAATCCCAAAATCAAAATTTCATTTCTTTCAGCTTCTCACAAATACTCTAAGAGTGGTTTTCAAGTATAGATTGAAAAATCTTCTGAAACTATATTTTTTACATAATAGTGCCAAGACTTTTATATGTACAAAGTTAAAAAAAACTTACAAATACCTACAAAGGAAAAATGAATGGTGAAGTTGATAGAATTTGCCGAGATGGCAAAATTAGCAAACACAGAAGCCTTAACACTGAAGTTTACAGAAAACCCACACAGAGATCAGTATTTGCATTTTGATTCTCACCATTCACTGGAACACAAAATGGGAGTGATCAGAATTCTACACCATTGGGCTGAAAGTTTACCTACCAGTGAAGAGGGAAAAGAAAAAGAACTAAAACACATCAAGGAATCCCTGAGAACTCTGGTTATCCTAACTGGGCCTTCATCAAATCCAAAAAAGACCCAGCAAAACCTCCTCCATTACAGATAAGGAAGAGAACAACATAGTAACATTGTCATTCCATACATGGCAGGAATATCTGAAAACTGAGGATTTTCAACCAACACAATGTACATGTACACTTTAAACCCAAGAATAACTAAGGCAGAAGTTTGTTCACTCCAAGGATAAAACACCCAAGCACAAACTGACCAATGTGATATATGCAATACAATGCAGCAAAACATATTGGTGAAATAAAACCACCACTTCACAAATGCATAGCACAACATAGAAGATCATACCCATCAAGACAAGATTCAGTGGTCCATCTGCCTTTGAAAGAAAAAGGTCATCTTTTGAAGACAGCAAAAGTCCAGATTGTGGATAGAGAAGACCATTGGGTGTGAAAGAGGGGTAAAAGAATCCATCTATGTTAGATTTGAATACCCTTTCCTCAGCAGATGGGAAGGAATAAAACACCACCTATCTTCAGTTTATAACACAGTCCTTGCAGCAGTTCCAAGAAGATTCTGCAACCAATTGTATCCTGATTCAGGTGACCCTGAGGGCAGAATAAACCCCCAAGTGGTCTCAACAGCTCTCAGAGTGCTAACCACCAGATGACTGCAAAGAAATACAATCTTTTCATCCCCCACACCATCCTATCAGAGCTTATCCTTCCATCCCTCCACCATCCAGTCTTTAACTGTTAGTACCCCTGCCATCAGAACTGATGAAACTTCTTGGATAAAAAGCAAAACAATTTCTTCTTCTTCCTCAAAGAAGAAACAGTCCAGTTGCCTTTTGAAGAAAAAAGCACCTTTGAAACAACTATGACCTGGATGTGAATCTCCACACTCTGCTCCATAAGCTCCTCTAGCTGCCAATGCACTTTTGATTTTAATTCAAAGTGCTGGTAGTCAACTTTGAGGATGAGTTACTTATGGGACTATGTCTCCGCAACTGTAGGTATCCATCCTGTAGATCCATTAAGAGGCATGCTCCAGGTTCCATTCATCAGAAATGTCTTGCAGCTGAATCCATTAAAAAATATTTGTCATCATATTCAACCTCTGCAATATCAGTCACCTGGAGATCAAACTTATCCCAACCCATTGACTTTTAGCAAGGCTTTGAAAACCTGGTTTTGACATCAAGCTTGAGGTCATGGAGGTATGGGATAGCCATTGGATGGCTTTATTAATTCTTGTGATGGGTTGGTTTCTGGCTGATATTTTGTCATTTATACGTAATTTTGTTATATTGCTTTTATTCTGTTTTTAAGTATTGTTAGCTGTCCAGAGTTATATTTTTAAGATAACCACATAAATTTAATCAATAAATAAATCCTTGTCATATTTGAGTTCATAGTGTTCTGCAAATTTATAGAGAAATATTTAACATGTCCATTGGCATAAGAAGCATGCTAATAAAGTACAAATTACAGATACTCTAGTGGCAGTGGAAACACTAGCCCCTTTATAGAAACTGTAAAATGCTTCAAAGCATACATTTACTAGAGTGAAACAGACTAGCTTCTGAGTAATTTCTGAGTATTTTTCACTGGGAATTATTGAAATGATGTGATCTAACAAGGTAGATTAAAGGGAGTGATAGCATGTCTCCTTGCCCCATCTGTCTGTCTTTCCATCTTCTACCATCATTTGCTTAGTGTTAGACATTTTACACAGATTTTAAGTTGTTGGATTACTTTTTTAAAATGCAGATATCAGCCAAGTATATCAGCCAGATATCAGCCAAGTATACCAGAAAATCAAATATTTCTGTAAACCAATACACAGAACATACAATGTATACACATTAAATGAAGGACAGTTATTATTTGTATAATACCTTTTTCAAGTCTAGTCAGCTGGTGACCGGAGATAAAATTGCTATGTTCAGAGTCTTCACAATCATATTCCTCTAAAGGTTCTGCAGAGACTGAAGTATTATCTCGTTTTGAATAAATAAACTGAGCAGCTAGAATAAAATAAGAACAGAACAAGGATCATCTGGGGGAAATGTCCATAATTAATTTGTCTTTCTATTCTTAAACTTTTGATGTCTTTTCAAAAACTACAAATATTTATTACCAATTCACAATAGATATTGTTCAAATCTGATTCTAATTTCTATAGTTTTATTCTTGGCCATTTGTTTAATTATGAGGCTGGGACAATTAGTTTGTCTTTTAAATGTTTCATCGAATTAAAAATTTTCATTACAGATGATGAAAGAGTATTTGTTCTTAGCATAATCATATGGTACTAATAATCCCCAAAGTCATTTAAAATACATCCTCTAATTATATATGAAGTTTATACTAAATACTACATCATTGGGAAACTTTTTTCAATCAAGGTACTTCAAATGAAGTAACTTACAGAAAGAGTTCAAAATCCAGGATGCATGACTCCAGTGGAATTGTAATTTGGAAAATTTTATAAAACATTTTATGTCATAAAAATTACTACAAAGCATTTTATGACATAATGAAAAATGTCATAACATTTCCTGTGAAACTTCTAATGTTTGATTGCGCTATAGAGTTCAACATGGACTACTTTTAAGCAGATACATCTTTAAATATCTTCCTGAATTTTTAAAAACTTTTGAAGATCTGCCATGTTGAAGGTATTGAGCAATCTGTTAAGGAATCTCTGAAACAATAACTCAACAGGTCACAGGTTTTCTAGTTCAGAGTTCCCCAACCATTCTGGGTTGGTGGCCTGGGGAGGGACACCTTTATGCGTGCATGTGCACGTGCAAATGGGGCTGCAAGTGTGCACACGACGCAGTGTCGCAGGCACGCACGCTTGCAGTGCTAGCGCCTGTGCAATGCTTGCAACGCTAGCACAATTGGAGGGATGCATGTTTGTATTGTCCAGCCCCTCACACAGCCTGGTGGCCAACAGGCCAAGGCCCAGTTGTGGGCCACAGCCCACAGGTTAGGGACCTCTGCTCTAGTTCATTCTAGTTCCCATACTGCAGAGAGGTAGCAGTCTAAAGTTATACATCAAATGTGCAAACCTATGCCATAAAACAATAATGGCAAAATGTAATGCAAACCTGTTGATGGTGAGATGCAGTAATCATCATCTACAGACTGCCCATAAAGGTCATCGTCTTCAAAATCTGAAGCACAAAAACAAAACCAACCTTCTCATAGCTGTAGTTTTGAATAATAGTCTTATTTTATTCTAGCAAGCATTAGGATACATTGTAATTAAATAGCATTTCCATTTGAGTCCTTTTAAATATAAGCATTAAAGACAATTTAATTCCCGAATTTCTTTTATTTACATCTTCCTGAATATACATTAGGTCTTTTCAGATATTTCTTATTCCAATACATTTAGAACTTATAACTTGCCCATAAAAAACAATAAACAATAAGTACCAAATTCTGCAAGAACGGTTTCAGACATTTTTAGCATTTTTCATTTTTCCAATGTAGTTTCAGTGTTTAAAGCAGAATATATTCTGCTTGAGGAAATAAGCTTGAACTACTGTGTTAATATTAAATATTAATATAATATAAACTTAATTTTCCAAATTGCAGAATTTGAAGTATTTTAAAAGTTCAATCTCAATATTTAGATATTGAAAATAAGCCAATCTCAACAGATCAGGCCAATTCAAGTACTTTATTTCACAAGCAAAAGCCCTTCCTGTACCAGACAGTTGCAACTAGGAAGCAGATATAGCGATTGACAGAGGGTACCTGTTTTACCTAGGCATGCATACTGTATACACAGAAGATATTCCTTCTGGTGTATCTGCTATTCCTTCTGGTGTATAAGTTATTCTTAATTTCAGAGGGCATGCAAGGATAAATTAAATGCAAGTAGGCAATTGCTTTGATAGCAATCTTTAAAGCCGATGTAATACCATCACTTATAGTAACCTAATAGGAGCATAATACTTAAGTTTAAAAATTATTTATTTTCACAGTCTGTATGGAATTATTACATTCCTGAACTTCGGATGAGGGTTTAAAATATTGTTCTCTTACGTTTATGCTAAATAGAATAGTGTAGATAAAAGAGTCACAATATAAAAGAATAACAACAGGGATGAAATAACAATGATGTTTAAAAACAAGATATGTTGGGGGGACTAAAGGATCCTTTTGGTTGGTGACATGATTTAACGCAGTATTAAGTACATATTTAAAAATCTGAAAAGGTGCACTTGCAAATCATTGGACAAGATTTAGAAATAAAAGTTTACCATTCGGATTTAAATGTCTCATTCAATATACGCTTGTTTATTAATACAAAACCTGTTTTGGATGCAGGCATCTGAATAGTTTCTTAAATGTATCCAAAACGTGTGACCGATTTGAACCAGCTTAATGTTTAACAGGGGACACTCAAACGGAAGCAAGCTTTATTATTACATCTGGGTAGCTCACTTCTGTGTTGCCTCTTCTGTAAGAACAAGATGTTATCTCCGCTTCCTTTCCACCCAGGCAACCAGTCCACCCCTACGCTCAGCTGTGAGATAACACAATCACATCTACGCACGACCCTCCGCCCCCACCCTTTTCTTTTCTTTTTTCTTTTTTGCCTCTAGCATTCATTCATCAAAGGCATCCCACGGGGAACCTCCGGGTAAACGTCGAGTTGTTTTCAAACACCGTACTTTGTTGACGTCCATTTATCACACGGAAAGGAAGCAGTCTGTCAAGATTTGAGCAATGGAGACCACTCCGTCTGGCTTCAAAATCACCGGGCCTTTCAGTGCCATAAGACGGTCTTTGGGGGATAAGTAAAAACTGGAGGAAAGCCACCTTTTTCAGAATTAGCACCTATCCACGTAAGCCGGCCTAGCTGATAACAAGGAGCCCTCCCTCCGGGGTTCAGGAGCCGGACCTGCTTTGGCTCCCTGCCGCTTCCCTCTCCTTTCCCCACTCCCCTCTCTCTCTCCAACGCCCCCCCTCCACACGCAGGCTGACCGTTAGTGATGTCACTAACGCTCCTCGCCCCGGCCTTGGAAGGCAGGTCCTCTCGGGAGGAAAAGGGGCGCTTCGAAAGGAAGGCAATAAGAAGTTCTCACAGAGACAGCAACTTGCTCTACCTTCGTCGTAGTTGTAGCCACGGACATTTCTGTGCCGGGCCATGGCGGGCGAGCTGAGGAAGATCTGAGGTAGAATAGAGAGGCGAGGCCTCCGAAACCCCCCTCAAACTAGGGTACCGTAGCAACCCCGGGCCGCCATATTGTTGACTTGGGCCTACTACCACCGCGCCCCGCCTTCAGCTCCGTCGGCCTTTCTGCGCCTGCGCTGACCTCCCTTGTCTACCCCGACTGCGCATGTGTGACCTCGGTGCTTTTTTTTTTTTTTCCCTCCTCGCCCCCTCCCCTCTACGATTGTCGACTCACGAACTACTAGGGGAAAGCCGAGTGTTATAGTGCCCCCTTTCGGCCGGGCGTCGTTCTCTACATTGCAACGGGTCCAGTGTCGTCGTGGGATGCTGTTGCGGCCAAGGTGTCTCCAGCACTATATTATGCAATTGCCTTGTTCGTCGGAGGGTTTGCATGTTTTTTTTTGTTTTTCCCTGAAGAAAATCATTCGCCTTTCAGCTGCATTGCTGCCCATTCTGTCTTCATGCATCTGAGAGTCCACATGAAAGAGTGCTGTGCCCAATTTTAAGATTCAGCTAGGAAAAGTGCGTGTTGTAAGCTTCAGGGGTTCGACCATTGCAGCATCCTCACAGTCACGTGACCAAGACTCAGACACTTGGCAACTGTTTCATATTTATGACGGTTGCAGTATCCCCCGATCATGTGATCCCCTTTTGCGGCCTTCTGACAAACAAAGTCTACGGGGAAGCTAGATTCACTTAACCTTACTAACTGAACGACTGCAGTGATTCACTTAACTGTGACAAGAAAAGTAAAAGTGGGACAAAACTCACCTAACAAACGTCTCACTTAGCAACAGAAATTTGATGATTGTAAGTCGAGGAATACCTGCACTAACTTAACAACTGCAGTGATTCACTTAACTGGCAAGGACGGTCATAAAATTCACTTAACTGTCTCACCAACAGAAATGTTGGGCTCAATTATGGTCATAAATTGGGGACTATCTATGTCTTAATTCCACAAGGTTTTCCATTCCTGCCAGATATTTCTGAGCTCACTTTAACTCAGTTTAATTGTCTTGTTGCATAGCACTGGGTATGTCACCATTATCTAGCATGGTATTTCTGGCTATATAATGGGATAATATATTATCTGATATAGTTCTTGGAAGGGAAAAGAAGATGGTGAGATATCATGGCAGTCATGCTAGAGACAATGCTAACAACACAGTACTTTAATAAACTATTTCAGAGTTATAATTAAGGATTTCTTTCATTCACAGCATCAGGTTACAAAGGACAACAGAACGAATCATATTATTTAAATTTATCTGTAATAAAAGTTTAATTGCTCATTATAAAATATACTATCATTTAAAGACTAATCATAAGATGTCAGATACATTTTTCATTTATAAACCGACTTGAAACCCTATCTGATCAAAGTTCATGCCTGCAACATGTTGATTCTTTTATATCAACATCTTTGTCATTCTGACCTTTTCAAAATTATAATAATACCACAGAGTTGGGGTGGATATTGAAAATATGCGAGCTCTTGATAATGAGGCACATTATCACAAACTTTAAGAGGAACTGTTTACCCCTCATTCTTCAAAAAACTTTTCAGGCATTTGTGAGTATATTACTCCTTTAAGAATCATTATACTTAATGTTTGGTACATGTGACAAAATAAGCACTCGTGATGGTATACATTATAAATATTAGCATATATTTCACTACATTGTTTTTTGAAAAAGGAAAGTGTAAGTTGTGAAATAGTTTCAGCTGGACAGCTTGTATAAGTCATTACATTTTATCCTTTGTTCTTGTCTCAGAGGAAAATAATAACAATAGTCATCTGATGTAATTGCAGATTTTATATTTCCGGTGAAGTTTCTTCAGTTGGTTATGTTGCACCATTCCAATTTTAAGCTGTTTCTAAAGTCTTGGAAATGAACAGGGATTGAGAATCAAAAAGCGAGTAAAGGAAAATACTACCGTGTTTCTCACAAAATAAAGCCGGGCCTGATTTTTTTTTGACCCCCGAAAAAATGGCTACACCGTCTTTTCAGGGGTGGCTTAATTCCCTCCCCTTGCATCCTCGGGCGGGAGGGCGGCGACGGCTTGGATGTAGACCTCGGCGTTGGTGGGGCACTTAGTATCGGGAGACCTTCCGCCACCATTGCTTTCCCTTCTCCCTGTGCTGCCGCGGCATTTAGAGCAATGCCGCGGCGTTTGACACAGCCACACGCGGCCATCCAGGGCTCCTTCCTGCAACTGGAGCCTGGCGGAGACACTTGGCTTCAGGTGCTCCTGTCGCCGCCTTCCCTTTGCCTTCGAAGGCAAAGCCAATTCTTTAAAAACGACGCCCTACTACCGGTACGACAAAGCCTCCCCTGCCCAAGAGGGCAGCGCAACCCCACGTGGGGAGGCAAATCTCCCGGGGCCGCAGTGCAGGATTGGCCCACCCCGGGAGAAGTGCCCAGCCGCTATTCCTGCCTGGCGCTGGGCAGAGTGTGAAGAGCTTCGCCTGGGGCACCCAGCATAGCGGACAGGTGGACCCTCCTGCCCAGCAGCGGCGCTCTTGCCAAGGCAAGGAGCGCCTCCCAGCCGGGCCCTCCGCTCATCCTGCCAGGGCAGCGCCAGAGCCATGTGGGTTGGGCAGAGCTGGGAAAGCAAGCCGCGGGTATGCGCCCACCTGCCAAGCGAAAGAGCCAGGCCAACCTGAGCTTGGCTTCCTTCCCACGTCCCTCCAGCCTGAACCCGAAGCCACCAGGAGAGGCCGCCCGAGGCAGTGATAACGCCCACCCATCCGTGGACAGGGAGGCAAGGCGACGGCCTGCGCCGCGTCCTCCCGAGCTGAGCCCCGCTGAGTGAGCGCCAATGCCCGTGCCACTGGAGCATTTGGAGTTGCCGCGCATTTGGAGATGCGTGGGGACGGGGACGGGCTGGGTGAGGGATGGAAAGGACGGGCAGCTTCGGGCTCTCTCCGCCGGACCCGCTGGCTAGGGAAGCAGCACTGCCATCGCCTTGCCTCCCTGTCCGAGGATGGGTGGGCGCTATCACTGCCTCGGGCAGCCTCTCCCGGTGGACCCTCAGGTTCGGGCTGGAGGGACTTGGGAAGGAAGCCAAGCTTGGTCGGCCCGCTCTTTCGCTTGGCAGGCGGGCACACACCACGGCTCGCTTTCCTGGCTCTGCCCAGCCCGCCCGGTTTCGGCGCGGCCCTGACAGGATGAGCGGAGGGCCCAGCGGGGAGGCGCTCACTACTTTGGCGAGAGCTCCGCCACCGGGCAGGAGGGCCTGCCTGTCAGCTGCGCTGGGCGCCCCAGGTGAAGCTCTTCGCGCTCTGCCCGGCACCAGGCAGGGATGGCGGCTGGGTGCTTCTCCCAGGGTGGGCTGATCCTGCGCTGCGGCCCCAGGAGATTCGCCTCCCTACGTGGGGTTGGGCTGCCCTCTCAGGCAGGGGAGGCTTTGTCGTACCAGTAGTAGGGTGTCATTTTTAAAAGAATTGGCTTTGCCTTCGAAGGCGAAGGGAAGGCGGCGACAGGAGCGCCTGAAGCCAAGTGTCTCCGCCGAGCTCCGGTTGCAGGGAGGAGCCCTGGCTGGCTGTGTGTGGCTGCGCCAAACGCCAGCAGCACGGGGAGAAGGGAAAGCAATGGTGGTGGAAGGTCTCCCGATACGAAGTGCCCCACCAACGCCGAAGTCAACGCAGGCAGCACCATTTCCAGGTATGCAACAAAAGTACTTCCTAACGGCAAGCCATTCCCCCCCATGTCGCATGTTTAATATAGGCCTTAATTTGGGGGGAGGGGCTTAATTTGATTTTATGCCTATAAAACATGCTGGGACTTCCTATTGGGGGAGGCCGTATTGTTGGAGAAACACGGTATGAGTTCTTGTGTGTTTAAAATCTTAGTATTCTGTACTGACTTTCTGGGCAGAATATTCTTCTCTTGGGTGAATTTCACTATAAAACTTAAATAACTGAAAGTTTTAATGTCATAGCAAAGTAAAAAATAGTTGCTGCTGCATTCTTATTCATTTAAATAGGAAACTTTGTTCTGATGAACAATTATGTATCTTTAATTTTATATTGATATGCAGGTAGTCCTCAAATTACAGCCATTTGTTCAGTGATTGAAGTTACAAAGGTACTGAATGAAGGGACTTACGACCTGCGTCCAAAATTATGGCCATTGCAGGGCCCTTCCGTCACATGATCAAAATGTGAGTATTTGGTGGCCCACACACACACACCTTTGGCTGCAGGAACACTGCAACTGCCCAACTGGCCTATGTCCCTTCAGTCGTGCCCTTTGGCTTTGGGATGAGCCCTCAGCTAATAATAGGTAAAAATTCACTTAATGATGGAAACGGGGATGACCAGGATTGCGGTTGCGGTCATGTAACATTTTGCTTTACAATTTCATCACTTAGCAACTGAAATTCTAGGCCCCATTTTGGTTGTACATTGAGGACTACCTATAGCCGTGATGGCGAACCAATGGCACGTTCCACTGCACGTGCATGCGCGCTTCCTGCTGGCCAGCTGGTCTTCAGGTCTCTGCCACGCACGCACAGGGGCGCGCATGCACGCATGCGCAGGGGGGTCATGCACGCATGCGCAGGGAGTGGGGCACACGCATGGGGATCATGTACGCATGCGGGGGGGCACACACATGGGTCACATGCACATGCATGGGGGGACATGGGGAAGTGCATGTGCAGGGGTGGGGTGCATGCATGAGGCACGCACGCATTGCATTTTGGGAATGCACATGCACGCTTTGGGTACTTGGTGCTGAAAAGGTTAGCCATCACTGACCTATAGACATCTACTGACATTTTTCCTGTGAATTTGGACACAAGAATTCTAGTTTCGCAGGTGGGATGCCACCTAATATAACCATATTCACATTCACTCTGTTGTCTCTGTCCATTTGTGGCTCTTGAAAAATCTTGACTGAGTGGCACCGTACTGTATACCTTGAAAATAATGGACAAAACATGGTTTCTGCCTGTACCAGCTGAAAGCAAAATCTATGGTAGCAACTATGTACTCTAAAGCTGTACTGTTGAAGGTACAGCAAAGAAATTGTGTTCAAAATTACATAGTCTTTTTTAACAATGTATACATGCAGATCATTTTCTCATTTCTAGACTGCTGCTTCGCTTTTTCCATACAGGAATGCAAACTCACTATATATGTATATCTTAATTTAAACCAGTCTTCACTTCCATATGTTCCACCGTGTACACTTAAGAGTATATAGAGGGATTTGGATGAACCTTAATTTCCTGTTGAGATGTGCTTTACTCATAGATAGATCAGATTGGAAAGATGCTGGTTTGTACAGTAAAATAACTATAAGAAAATAAAACAATAATAAATGTTAACTAATGATGCCTAAATTTACTTTCCCCTTTTTCTCTCCTAATCCTTTTCTTTTTATGTTGTATCTTTTAGATTGTAAGTCTCTAGGCATGAACTGACTTCTTATAAGCTACTCTAGGAAGTTTTTTGGCTACAGGCCAGGGTAAAATACTTCAGACAATAATATATATATATATAAAATAAATTGTACTATCCTGTAACGAAGAGGCCAGGTACATTTTCTTAATTTGTACAATAAGATTATTTCACACAGATTAATATTAAAGCACTATGTTGCTTTATAATAAAGGCATAATGCATTTAAACATGTATTTCAGGACATGAAGATGAAATAGACTTTCATTCTGCAAATGATTTTTTTAGCCAAGTTTTTGTTGAAAGTGTTTTAAAGCTTCTATTTACTAAAGTCAAAGTATGAAGGATTGTATCTCATCAGTCACACATAACCCACCATGTCTTATGTTGGCAGCAAAGAATAAAGAGACAATAGAGCTGTCTTTGTTTAAATATTTAATTGAGACACCTGGATGTAGGGAACTATATAGCTTTAAGTTGTCAGATATAGATGGATGGAGTAAAAGAATCATAAATAGGAAGCACTTTCAGTATTTTTTCATCAAAAACACATGTATGGACAAAATACCCCTTAGCTGGGCAGCTACTATTAGATAACACATTCATAAATGCTTGTATTTAGGCTGTCTTGTAATGCCATTATGACCAAAGATGTAAGAACTTGCCTTGTCACCAGTATATTACATACATAAAATAATTATTGTGGCAATTAGGCAAGCTTATCCTTTAGTGTTTTTCAAATGAAAATGAGAAGCGAGAATCATATAGATTGTACATAATAGCTAAAGAAAAGCATACATTATGCTTAGTGTTAACCAAATGACTAACTCTATTCATTGCAACATTGATTTCTGAATAAACATTGTGAACATAGCCAGGCTCCACTGAGGGTCCAATGCATCAAAGCTTTAGAATTTACTTTTTACATTAAACCTATGGCTTTAGTTGTACTTTTGCCACAATTACTCTAACAAATTTCTTGGATCTTGTTGGGTTTATTGAATCCTGTCTTTGCTATCACTCTTTTCTGGCATCAGTGGAGCCAAGTGACAGTAGAGCTTTGGAAAAGGTTGAATTTTAAACATGTCTGGAAGCAAATACTCTGTAAGTCATCATGATAATACAGTGGTTGACAACAGAATTTCTCCCTGGTGGTAAAGTACAATCTATATTATGATCACTGCCTTCAGTATCAATTTGTGACTCGTGCTTGTCTTGATGACAGATTTACTGTAGATGAAAGCATGTGGTTAACAAATAATATATACCTGAAAAAAGTGACATGACCATTTTTAACACTTATGACCATTGCAACATCCCCATGGTCATGTGATTGACATTCAGATGCTTGACAACTGTTAGGTATAACATTGATACCAAATATGGTTTGGGTGAATAAATATATAAAACTTAGATATCATGGTTTAAGTGCTTATCACTTTAAGCACAATGCAGCAGGCAATTAGCCGATTAAGGGGTGCGGTTAGAAGTTACAATATAAGGAAGCATTAGAAGCTGGAAAGCTTACTGTTTACTGTAACTGTGTGCTGCTGCGAGTAACTGTGTGTTACTGTGACTAACTGTGATTACTGACTGTGAGTGCCTGTGAATGAACTGTTTTTGTTTGCTGATTTACTGCGTAATTCTACTGAATATCCAGCGTTTGTTTCTCTGAAGAGTGAAACCGAGGAGGAGAAGATATCTTTATCGGCTGATAAAGATATTGCAAGGACTCTTAACTTGGACTATACTAGTGAGTCTTACTGGATGGAAATACTGTGAATGACTTAATGGACTGAATGACAATGCTTAAACTCTAACTGGATTAAAAACTATTTAAACTACAAACATTGTTTGTGTTCAGTGTGTGTATACTCTGGGGCCCTTCCGCTCTCCTTTGGTTGCCTGGCTTGACTACTGCTGCAATACTCTTCTAGGGGTTAATTCCCAAACCCTAACATTGGTTATGGGCCCAGCAGCATAGTCTAACTAACCAGGATATAGCAGAGAGAGTTGGTGTGAGTTGCACATTACTGTAAAAACAAACTGTTTTAATTAGTTTAAAATAGTCAAAATATCTGAAGAGTAATGGCACAAGTAAATTTGTCACAACTGTCCATGATATCCAGGCTGGATGGAACAAACTATGTTTCATGGTCAATGAAATGTAGTTTACTTCTACGCAGAGAAGGTTTGTGGGACATTATAGCAAACCCACCAGATGTGAGTAGCTGGGATCCTGCTAATGATGATGATAACGAAAAGTTACAAGACTTTAAACTGAAGAATGAGCAGGCTTTATGCATCATAGGACTGACTCTCTGTGATCAGCAGCTTGTCCATATTCGTGGAGAAGAAAATGCTGCAAACTGCTGGGAGAACCTCAGGAAGATTTATGTTCGGGACAGTGTAGGAGCACATATAAATCTTACACGGAAGCTTTTTCAACGCATCTTCAGAGGAATGGAGATATGTTAGTTCATTTAAACTGTATGAAGAGCATTTTTCAAGATTTGCAAGAAAAAGAGCTTATATTTAATGAACTGCAACAAGTCTACATAATATTATCTTCATTAGATCAAAGCTATGATGACTATGTGACTTCGTTAGAGGTATTGCCAAAAGAAAGCCTCTCATTAACCGAGATTACAGGCAGGCTACTAGAAGAAGCCAGAAGAAGGCGTGAGCGTGACGAGCTGAGAGAAGATAAGAAAGAAGAGAAATTATCTTCAAAGCTTGAAAGAAACCAGCAAAGCAAAGTAAAGCACCTGGAAGAAGAGAATTTATCTTCGACGGCATACACAATTAAAAAGTGTTTTAATTGTGGAGGCAGAGGACATTTGGCAAGATTCTGTAAAAAGAGAAAAAGCCAGAATGTAAAAAAGCCAAAGAAAGCATTTGAACTAGCCACGCTTAGCAACTCTGATGTGAAGAATAATTTATGGGTGGTTGACAGTGGCGCATCCCACTGCATCACAAGAGATAAGACAAAATTTATAAAAATGTCTACAAGTTCTCAACATATATCTCTTGCCAATGGCTGGAACCTGAAAGCGAAAGGTCAAGGTTTTGCACGTTGTCCGTACATAGACCAGGATATAAAAATGTTGTATGTACCGCAACTAAAGTTTAATTTGCTTTCAGTAAGGGTATTAGATAAATTAGGTTATGTAATTACTTTTAAAGATAATAATTGCATAATTGAAAAAGATAACAAAAGGGTAACTGCAGCTTTAAATGGAACATTATATGTATTAGATAATAGTAAGAAAGGGGAGGCTCAAACTGTATTTAATAATATAAAGCCTCATGAAGAATGTATCCATTTATTGCATAGGCGTTTGGGGCATGTAAATTTTAAAATGCTAAAACGTACAGTTGAGTTATCTGAAGGAATAAGGTTAAAACCTTGTGATAAATATTTGCGTTGTAATGTTTGCTGTGAAGATAAGAGCAAGGTATTGCCTGCAAATAGGCTAAATGGTTTCAAAACAAAAGAACCTTTAGAAGTAGTATTTGCAGACATAATAGGTCCAAAGAAACCCAGTATGGGGGTGCTAGATATATACTGAGCATTATGGACCATTATTCTAGATATGGGTTTTGCTATTTAATGAAAAGCAAAACTGAAACATATCAACATTTTTTCAATTGGCTTAGGTTTGCTGAAAGAAAGTCTAAACGACAACTGATAACCCTGGTGACAGATAATGGTACGGAATTTATTAATAACAAATTCCAGAACAGACTTAAGATAGCTGGAATAGAGCATAAGAAGTCTGCTCCATACAGGCCAGAACATAACGCTTTTATTGAAAAAAGAGGCCAAACACTACAGGCAATGGTTAGAACAATGTTAAATGATTCTGGGTTACCTGATTCTTTGTGGGGAGGCTACAATGTGTGCTAATAACATATTGAACAACGTTGTTAATACAACAACAGGTGAAATACCATTCACCAGATGGCATGGCAGGAAACCTGATCTAAGTTACCTGCACACATTTGGTGCACCAGCATGGGTGCATATTCCTGCACAAATCAGAAAAAAAGGGCAACATAGAGCTAAAAGATTTTTCTTCGTTGGTTATCAGGCAAACCATAGGGCATATAGATTTTGGGAGAAAGGCACATCTAAAGTGTTATGTAGTGCTAGTGCCCAATTTCTAGAACATGAAGGATGGGAGAAATTAGAACAGGATGCCAATAAAGATGTAGTTATTGAATCCTATAGAAATCCCATTAGTTATCCCTGTAACTTTAAAAATAAAGTAAAGAGACAAATACAGGATGAAATAGTGCCCATAAAGGAAGAAACAGATTCAATAGCTGAACAGGATGAGGAAGATGAACAGGTAGTAGTTCAACAAAGTCCTCCTGTAAGCCCTGTAATTCCCAGAAGAACTACACGTATATCTAGACCGCCTGATAGGTACCAGGCTAACACAGTGTGCCAGATTAATCAAGTTCCTAATTCTGTAGAAGAAATTAAAAAGTATCCTACTAAGGAAAAAGAAAGTTGGTATGCAGCAATGAATAAGGAACTGAATTCATTAAGTGATATGAAGGTGTATGAAAATGCCAAATTACCTGTAGGAAAGAAATCCATTGGCTGCAAATGGATATTTAAGGTAAAAATAGATAAAGATGGTAATTTAATACATAAGGCAAGGTTAGTAGCCCAAGGTTTTAGGCAGAATGCTAATGACTATGATGAGGTGTTTGCACCTAGTCTTAAGGCAGCAACCTTGAGGGCAGCTTTAGTGTGGGCAGCTAGTAAAAATTATATAGTTAACCATCTAGATGTGGAAACTGCTTACTTGCACGCCCCATTAAAACATATTATTTATATGAAAAACCTGTTGGTATTAAAAGTGAAAATAAGGATAATAATGATTGTTGGTTGTTAAAGAAAAGCCTCTATGGTCTTAAAACAATCAGGCTATGAATGGAACCAGTATATTGTAAAGGAACTAGACAATATAGGATTTAAAGCTGGTTTAGCCGATCCATGTCTGTTTAAGAGGGAGACAAATGGGAAAGTATCATTATTATTACTATTCACAGATGACATTGCATTGATAACTGAAACTAATGATGAAGCAAATAAAATAATAGCATCATTAGGAAAGAGAATAAAGATCAAGCAATTAGGGAGATAAAGAAGTATCTCGGTTTGAATATAAAGAAAACACGGAAAGGTTTTAAGATATCTCAGGAAGATAAGATAAGCAAATTGCTAAAAGATTACAAGATGGAGCTTTGTAAGCCAGCTAAGACTCCAATGAGTCAGGAGTTTAGCAACACTGATGTACAAAGCCCGGAGTTTGATAAGGTGATTTATCAATCTTTAATTGGTAGTTTGAGTTATATTAGTAATTGGTCTAGACCAGATATATCGTACTGCGTGAATCAGTTGGCTAGATTCAATTCTGCACCATGTGAAAGACACTGGATTGCAGCTAAGAGGATATTAAGATATCTTAAAAAGACAATGAATTATTCATTGTATTTAGAACCAAAGGGTGATTTAATTCTGAGTGCTTATGCAGATGCTAGCTTTGCATCAGAAAGAGACACTAGAAAGTCGACTTCAGGAACAGCCATAATGCTGGGTAAGACATTAATAGGCTGGAAGTCAATAAGACAACAGCATATAAGTTTGTCTACTATGGAGGCAGAATTCTCCTGTTTATCATTGTTATGTACAGAATTAATAATGTATAAACAAATGTTAATTGATATAGGTATAACAGTAGATTATCCTATAATTATACATGAAGATAATCAGGCAGCAATTCAAATGGCCACAAATATTGGAGTAAAAACAAAGAGCAAGCATACAGATCTAAGATACCTAAACGTGAGACAATCTGTAAGAAGTAAGATGATTCAGCTAGAGTACTGTATGTCGGAGGACAATTTAGCTGATAATTTTACTAAAGCCCAAGGTGCAAGTAAGCACCAGGAGAGTTGTGAAAATTATGGGGTTAGATTGTAAGGTATTATATATTTATTTCACCCAAAAGGGGAGTATGTTAGGTATAACATTGATACCAAATATGGTTTGGGTGAATAAATATATAAAACTTAGATATCATGGTTTAAGTGCTTATCACTTTAAGCACAATGCAGCAGGCAATTAGCCGATTAAGGGTGCGGTTAGAAGTTACAATATAAGGAAGCATTAGAAGCTGGAAAGCTTACTGTTTACTGTAACTGTGTGCTGCTGCGAGTAACTGTGTGTTACTGTGACTAACTGTGATTACTGACTGTGAGTGCCTGTGAATGAACTGTTTTTGTTTGCTGATTTACTGCGTAATTCTACTGAATATCCAGCGTTTGTTTCTCTGAAGAGTGAAACCGGAGGAGGAGAAGATATCTTTATCGGCGATAAAGATATTGCCTTGGACTATACTAGTGAGTCTTACTGGATGGAAATACTGTGAATGACTTAATGGACTGAATGACAATGCTTAAACTCTAACTGGATTAAAAACTATTTAAACTACAAACATTGTTTGTGTTCAGTGTGTGTATACTCTGGGGCCCTTCCGCTCTCCTTTGGTTGCCTGGCTTGACTACTGCTGCAATACTCTTCTAGGGGTTAATTCCCAAACCCTAACAACAACTGACTCCCATTTATGATGGTTGCAGTGCCTTGGGGTCATCTGATCACCTTTTGTAACTTTCTGACAAGCAAAGTCAGTGGGGAAGCCAGATTCACTTAACAATCGTTTTAACAAATGTGGCAAGTCATAAAATGGGGCAAAACTCACTTAACAAATTTCTCACTTAGCTACATAAATTTTGGGCTCAAGTGTGGTCATAAGTTGAGAACTACCTGTAGTTTGTCACCACAGGTATTATGTGATTTATATTGTTTACATAATGCTTCATGATGTTAGACAAAAAGATGAAATCAAACATTTTCTTACTAAATTCTATGGTAGATGGATGGATGGATGGACGGACAGATATAAAGTTATGAAGATATAAAGTTTTCAATGGAACACTGTTATGAAACTAATTCTCCAATTCCATCCACTATACTTGATAGATAGATTTTGTGTCTTGAGAGGAAGCATCTTTTATCTTAATTATTATGTCTATAAATAAATAAATAGCCTATTGAATGAAACAATGAAGACAAAACAGTTTAACCATGTACAGTATAAGAAGCAAAGAAACTAAAATTTTAAAAGTCTGACAATGTCTCCATGAAAGCTGATCATTATTTTAGTTTAAATTGTATTTTTAAAAACCCTTCAAAAACAAACAGAACAGCAATCTGATACATTAAATCATTACAAAGAGCATCTTCTTAGGATTCCCAAAGAAGTAGGCTGCATTAAGAATTACTAACTCTCAAATACCATGCTGGCATCTAAAATACTGACTGCATGAATCCATCTAGTCACTAGATCTTGCTGGAAAGCCTTTCTACAGGGATCACTTCAGAAATGGTGGGAAGTGTTCAGGAACAGACCCTGTTAAGCATAGTGTCTGTTTCAGTACTGGACTGCTCTATTTTTGTGCACTAGTTTCTTTGTCTTTATAAGGCAGAATACACCCATTTTCTTAATTGTAACAAATCATTACAGATTATTCTGAGGTTTTCTATCTCATGATATTACTGTATGGTTTAGTTGTGCTCCTCCTGTTGATTATAAATATAAGCAATCCCTGACTTATGACCATTTTTGAGCCCAAAATTTATATTGCTAAGAAAGACCATTGTTAAATGAATTTGCCTCATTTTACGACCTTTCTTGCTGCAGTTATTAAGTAAGTCACTGCAGTTGTTAAAAATTGTTAACAGGGTTAACGCTGTCTTCCCCATTGATTTTGCTTGTCAGAAGGTTGCAAAATGTGATCACATTGGGACACTGCAACTATCATAAATGTGAGTTGGTTGCCAAGTGTCTGAATTTTGATCACATGACCACGGGGATGCTGCAGTAGTCATAAGTGTGAAAAATGGTCATGTCACTTTTCTCAGTGCCGTTATAACTTCAAACAGTCGCGAAATGAATTGTTATAAATTGAGGACTACCTGTACATTGTGATTCAGTGCTTATGCATGTGGTGTTTTAATTTTCGCACAAATAAAATGTCTTTCTTAAAAGTCAAAGAAGAAATGAAAGTCAGATATTAAAGAAATAATTATTCTGCCACTAGTTAGATATTTTCAAAGCTGAAATCCTAAGGTGTACTCCCACTGAGCACAGCAAGACAAGATTTTGTATTCACATGTTCAGGATTGAGTCAATTATTCTGCTTAACTGCTGAAACCTTTTGATGTGAGAGTTTTTGTTGTTGTTGTTAAAAGATACCTTACGTGTCAGTGTTGAACAGGTTGACAAGACTCAACATTTTTAAACACTATTTGCACACAGTCACCTTAAATCAGCACCACTGGAAGGAAAGTTGCCTAATTTGGGGTAATGAATGGATAGAAGAGTAACGCATTTGTTGCAGACCAGAATGCTACAGCTGTCAGCCTGTTCAAGGGATATGTACATACTGTATGGTTAGTTATAATCTCTCATTGACTCACCTCTCACACACTGTGAATAAATAGTTTCTTCCTGTTAGAAAAATATGTTTGTAAGATCATCACATGGCAAATCGTATCCATAAGTATCAGGGACAACTTGTGCCCTACTAGGAATGCAGAGCTATGTTCATTTTTATTTTTTCTCACAACAAAACCCTGATTCTTTTATGATAGAAAATTTGCATATTTTATAGCACAGCATGCAAAGCAGTTGTGTCCTCAGCTGAAAGTGTTAATCCAGTTGTCAACAGAGGAATTGCTGAGTTACTGATGGAAGATTTGTTTTAGGTTCAAGAAAACATGTTCTGTTCTATATCATGATTTTGGAAATAACCTCACTGATAAAAATTCAATAAAAGCAATGTTGAATTGCCATACATCTCTGGCAAAATGTGTGAAAGCAAGTAGATGAGTCAATTTCATTTTGATTTTTTTTTTTTGTTTAAAATAAAGCTCTGATCAGGATTCAGTGTTGCTGAGGGGGTTTCCTGTTGCCACTGTTAGATAAATTAAATGCTTTTCTTCTTGAGACAGGAACATACTGTGACTTTCAGGGAACAAACGGGAAACTGAAGATAGCTCTGCTAAAAATGTAGCTGAGACCATGGCAGAATGAAGAGTCAGTGAGTACATTGGCTCTTCACAGTTCCTCTCCTGAGAAGGAGAGGACTTGAAATCACTCATAGGTAGCTACAGGCAGTTGCTACTTGTGAGAGGACGGGAATACAGTGGTCTCCAGTGAGTTTAGACCTCTGGGAGATAAGGGAACGCCATCTTTGCTCAAACCACAAGGAGTGCCTTTCCAAAGGGCATTGAGTTTGCATACTTCCTTTTCTGATCACTTTATCCATTTACTTGTTAATTGCTTTTTAGCTATTAGCATCCTTTGGAATGACAAGTTTTTTATAGAACTGGGCAAGTCTCCTTCAGTCCTTACTGAAAAAGTTTTAAATGCAAGTTTAAAGAATTTTAAAAAATCCTTTTGTTTTAGGAATAAACAGCAAAAGGGTGATTACAAGGTTGATTTTGAAAAGTTGTAAATGGGCTAAAGGTCCAGATCAATTTGAAATAAAAATTTGAAATTAATTATTAGAAACCTTCCTACCAGAAAATGTTGTTCTGAATTCTTAAAAAAAAGGGGGGGGGAATGGGACTAAGTTGGACACTAGAGGGAACTAGAAGGGACTAAAGATTACAACGACTGTAAAGGCAAAAGAACACTTACATTTGATTTATAGGTAGTCCACGACTTAACAATCACAGTTGAGCCCAACATTTATATTGCTAAATGAAACATTTGTTAAGTTTGCCCCATGTTACAACTTTTCTTGCCAGAGTTGTCAAGTGAATCATTGCAATTAAGTTAAGTTAGTAACACAGTTGTTAAGTGAATCTGGTTTTCCCATTAACTTTGCTCGTCAAAAGATCGCAAAACCTGATTACATGATCCTGGGACACTGCGACCGTTATGAGTCAAGCATCTGAATTTTGATCATGTGACCTTGGGGATGCTGCAACAGTTTTAAGTCATACATCAAATGGTCATACGTCACATTTTTTAGTGCTGTTGTAACTTTGAACGGTCACTAAAGGAACGGTTGTAAATCAAAGACTACCTGTAATTCTTTTTCTAATTTTATATGCCACTCCACAGAACATGGCAGTGTTATATATTATTTCAAGATTAATATAAGAAAGTAAGAATTGCTTGTATTGGTTCATTATATCCTGTTTTACTAGTCAGGAGTGGGGCAATTAGGGTATTTTGGAATGCTGTATAAAACAGTGCAAAAGAATATGTTCAATAGTTTGTTCTTGTCCTGAGTCATAAGAATGTACTCTTAAAGGGTAAGGATCTGTTTGTATCTCCCAACTAGGAGTGTCCAAGGTAGTGCATAACGTCAAACTAAGCTAAAGGCCCTTCTCTGATTTGGAATATTAAGATGTGTGAGATATTTGGGTGACACAAAGACGTATCTCTGATTGTCCATTATGGGAAGCTGAGTAATATTTCCCACATCCATTTGCCAGTCTATATCATACAGTTGTTGCTTGAGTGTGGTTCTTGCCTGCTCATAGCCCAAAGATAATAGATAAGTAGGGGAGAGTCCCGGTGATGGTGGGAGACCTTATTATAAACTGCTTGGTTCCTCCCATTTTGAAACTTATCTTCTAATACCAGTGGCGCTAAGCCTGTAGGGAGAAATATCAACTTCACCCAACAGAATAGCAGAGCTTGCCAAATTCTGGCCTCCATTCTAGCCTTTATGCATAATGAGGCATTAGAGATGCACCGTGGAACTTAAGAATTTAGCCTGGGCCTGTTCTAATGGTTTAATTATAACAACAAAAGAGTCAGCACTGTTGCTTACCAAATTAATGTTTACTTTCACATTAAAACTGCTAAAAATAAAAATTTAAAAGTAATAGAGCATTGGCATTTGAAACATTTGCAGAAGTATTGTATCTGTATAACTTGTGTCGCACTTTTCTTTCATCATTGTTATCTATGTTAATTGTGAAACTGCCCTATTTGATCTCTGACTGTACACTGCATGTTAGTTTCAAGAAGTCTTATCGTAAGAGCAGTCATCATTTGTGGTTGGAATAATAAAAGGAAAAATACTTCAGAATTTAACTAGGTGTTACCTTACAGCCTTGCAAATCAGAGAAGATAATGCAGTCCTAGGTGTGTTTTCAGAAGAAGGAAATAGAAACGGAAATTGTTATCAGATGTTTATTATAGAATGTATATTCATTTGTATTTGTATCAGCAGTTGACTGCCATTAATTTAAAGAACAAGGACTCCCGGAAAGAAAATAAAAGCATTATAATTCATATTTGTATGAGGCAAAAATAAGAATGGAAAACACGATGACCTGAATTGTTTGGAAATAGGTAATTGTTAGGGATATACACCCTAGCAGAACGTGCAACGGTAGTCAGGCAGGCAGGCAGATATGTGAGATAAACGTTGTTGTAGTTTACACTCAGTAAAACAGATACAATGTGCTAGTTAAATAGTTTATTCCAGTAAGATTGTTAGCATAGTCAAACAGTCCATATATCATACACTAAGTTCAGTCCGTCCGGGGATTATCCATTAGCAAAGTCCAGTGTCGAAAAAGAGGTCAGTAAACTTACAAATAATCAGTCCAGTAATATATCTCTTTTTGCAGTAGAGATATGAAGAAAATCAAACCTCTTTTCTTCGTTCAGCAATAGCAGGGAAAACACGCAGTTATCACCATCAATCCATCATTGTCAGCAATCCAGTAAAAGCCAGCAAACAGTGAGCTCTCTTGCTCCCTCTTATGGTGATTTTACAACCGCACCCAAAATACATGGTCTGCATTTAAAGTGATACACACAATCATAGTCTATATATATTATTTTACCCAAACTAAGTTAGGTAACCATGTTATCCCTAACAGTAATTGAGGGTCAGATTCTGTATCTGCTGTCTGAAGAGCTTTGAGATTTGGGCAGTTTGCTATCATAAAACTACAATGCAAAATGTATCACTCTTCCCACAAAAAATGCACTGATGGAACTTGCCTTTGATTCAGAAACAACCATATATTGAGTAATATATAATTTTATATATTATAAATTATATAAATATATAATTACAATGTCTTACAATAACAAGACAAATACAAGAGGTTATAAACAAGCTCTTTTTTTTTCCAGAAAAGATAATCTTAGACATTTCCAGACCTAAAATCATGTTAAGGTTTTAAAGGTGATAGCTATTGTTCAGTGATAGCTGAATGTCTTAAATTATATCCGGCAGCCAATGAAGTTTCCATAGTAACAGTTACATGAATTAATATGAGCACCTGTAACTTCCTTGGCCACCTCATGCTGAACAGCAGACCCATCTAAACAGTCTTCAAGAGCAGCCCCAGATAAACCAAATTGCAATATCCAGACATAACGTGATTTCAGCAGCTTCCCACTTTAACTAACATACAAAATCTTCTAGCATTTTCCCCACAAATGAACATTGATCCATTTGGTTGCAACAGGAATTGACCAACTGACTTGTCACCCAAGCCTGACATCATGGGCTGAGACAAAATGACTAGCCCAAACGCACCCAGCTAGCTTTCATGTCTAAAGCAGAAGTAGAACTCTCAGTATCTTGGTTTCTAACATGGTCTCTTAACCACTAGACCAAACTGGCTCTCAACTCAGATTCCAAACATAGTTGTGCAACTGCACTTTTGGCCCCACCCTTTATCTGCTACCGTATTCTAGAAGGAACTTTTAAGTTCAAGAGGACTCCTGGATTGTAAACTGGTTCCATTCAAGGTAATCGCAGATGGATGACACTTTGTCCACCTATTCTGTCTGACCTGGGGCTGCAGATATATAACTGGTTATCATCCATATATTCATGATACTGATTCCAAGCTTTTCCACTGGCTTCATGTGGATGTTAAGCAGCTGGAAGGAAATACCATGATGTGTAGCATACCACAATAGAATGCTTGCGGTTCGGCCTCTCTCCACTTCCAACTGGAACCATCCTATCTGGAAAGAGTACACTCCAGATCCAACCTCCACAACTAGCCCTGAAGGATATCACAGTGGATGAAATTGGCAGAAATGTAGCAGGATCAGGAGAATCACAGTGCCCTGATCCCATCAAAGGCCATCTGCAAAAGCAGCCAATCTTCATATAAATCATAAAGCTATTCCAGCAACAAAAAGGTCTGTTTCAGCTGCTTTTCTAAGCACAATTAGCGGGTGTACCATTCAGATCTGTCAGGGTAGGAAATGACAAAAATATTTGTGGAGGGAAGGCTGCAACAGACTTTCCACCCAAGACACTTTCATTGTACTTACAGTCCATACATCTTGTACGTAAGCTCACTGCATCATTTTGCTAATCTTTGTCAACACTTTTCTTATGAGTCAGCAGAGAGTTGAAAGTCAGTTTTTAAAAAGAGGATACTTCTTTATTATTTTAACCACACAGAAGATAGGCACTAAGGTTATTCTCTCCAGCCCTGCAAACCTTCAATCAAACCTGATCCCAGCTTGAGTGATCTTTCCAGGGATCTGGTGGAGTAGGTTTGGGTAGATGAACTCTTAATGTCAACTGCATTATAACAGTGTTTGAAGATTTTTCAGGCTTAAACAGAAACTATTAAGACATAGCTTACATATATCTAAGTACTAAAATCATATATGCTACAAACTATTAACCTCCTGCTCTCTTCCAAAAGATCCAGTATAACTTCAGAATCATTTGAATCATGGTTAGCAAAGAAGGAGTTAAGGATGGAAAGGTTGAAATTACTGTTGACTAGCTTGGAAGAAAAGACTCTTAGCTGAGCTGATTGGAAAAAAAAATCCCAGTTGATTTGGCCTTAAACTCTACATTTGGAAGTATTTCAATGGCTGTAACCTAAGGAGCAGGATCTGGTGGTCTACTAGTTGAACTACAGATCTCATTCTTCCTCTCTATCAGCCCTACTGAACTATAAGGACCTCAATTCTAGGTGAGTTGAGTCTTCAGCAAGAATAAGATGTTAGGTGTCTCTATTTTTAAAACAGCATCACTCTGTTGCAGAACAGTATATCAATAGTAGTACTGTTGAACTTTTGCTCGAATGCACAAAGACTGAGGATCTAGGCTGAAGATACACCTGCAAACACCTCCAGAGTCCAGAGTGTTCTGACTTTAAAGGGTTCTCTACACATCCATCTGAATGTGCTTTGAAACCTTTACACATTCAAAAGCTTTTTTGCCATCCCTACAGCCTTAGAACGGATTAAGAAGACAATGCCATATTGGATTATGTTTATAGTACAGTGACATCCACAAATGGTCTTCAATTTTAGGATCACAATAGGAACTGGAAAGATTGCCGTTAAGTGGTATGGTCATTAAATGAGTCTTCAAATTACCCAGTTTTACAACCTGTTTTGCCAAGGTGGTTAAACAAATTACATGTGGTCATTAAGCAAAACATTACATCACCAAAACTTGCCGCAGCCTCCTCCTGCCAACTTCCCCCATTGATTTTGCTCATCGGGAGCAGCTGGGAAGTTACAAATGGCGATCATAGGACTGCAGGACACCCCAACTGTTGTAAGTGCAAGCCAATTGCCAATGCCATATTGGATTACAAGTAATTCTCAACCTACAACCACAACAGGATTGTAAAGATTGTTGCTAAAGAGCACAGTCATTAGGTGGAGCACCATGTTACCACATCCAGTTTTATAACATTTTTGGCATGCACACTAAGCATATCACCTATGTTTGTTAAGTGAGATACCATAGGACCATAATTTGCAACTTCCTGCCAGCTTCTCCATTGACTTTTCTTGTCGGAAGCCAGCAGGGATGGTCGCAAAGGGCAATCGCATGACTTCAGGACACTCCCACAGTCACAAGTGTGAGCCCCTTGCCAAACTCCTGGATCACAATCAAGTGACTGGAAAAGCTGCAATGGTCATAAGTGCAAGGACCAATTATAAGTCACTCTTTTCAGTGCTGTCAAACAGTCACTAAATGAACAGTAGTTAAGCAAGAACTATCCACATAATCTTGTAAATGTGGTATCCCCCTCCCTCTTTCTATGAACTAGAGCAGGGGTGTCAAACACAAGGCCTGCGGTCTGAATCCGGCCTGTGATGTGGTTGGATCCAGCCCGCAGGGCCGTCCTGGAAAACGTAAGGGGCCAACCCACGCTGCTTCGGCCCGGTCTGCCCAATGCGAAGAGGAAACGTCGGGCCAGCATGGCTTCAGCCTGTCTACCCAATGCGAAGAGGAAACATGCCAGCAGTTTGGAGACTGGCAGCAAGCTGTCCATGCCCACCCAATTGGCCACACCCAATGAATGGCATCAAGCTGTCTACACCCACCCAGTTGGCCACTGACACCCGGTCAACCATAGCCCTGATGCGGCCCTCAATAAAATTGAGTTTGACACCCCTGAACTAGAGGGAGAACTTGTGTGGGCTGAATCTCAAGCTCTTCTTATCTGACCATTGTCTTGGTAGTAGTTCTCTCTGCTGTCTTTCAACACCATTCCCTGTTTCCCCTACACTTATCTTATTAAGCTTTCTTATCAAGAGTAAACTCTGAGTTCATTTACCCAAACCCACCTGAAACCTCTGGTCTGATCTCTAAGTTCAGTGCACTACAGTCCACTTGCAAGGGAGATAACGGGGGCTGTGCTTGCGTGCCGACTCTTCCCTCCACCCACTTTCTTCCCATATGTTTTCAGTTTAAAAACAGCTACTGTTTCTGTGGCCGCTCTTGTTCCATGTAATATTTAAAAGCTAAATAGTTCCATTGAGAACCTTGTTTATATTTCATTGCATGTAGATACTGCAACTTTTGCTCTTCAGAGATCCAACGCAGCTCTGGGTTGGGTCTATTATGTGGCTTACTGAGTTTTTGCAAAGCCACAAAGCATGTGTATGTGAAAAGCAAGAGTATCTTAGGACAGCTTTTTCCTTCCAAAGATGCTGGGATTATAAATCCCAGGAATTTCAAATCAGCACCAAAAAAAGCTCTACAATCCACAACAATGTAATCTGGTTTCCCAGTAAGGAAAACATTTGGAAATTTTCCATATGCTTAATGGTGGTCAAAAAATTAGGCTATCCTATGGGATAGTTGTTTCTAAAGTATATAAGAGCATCAGTTAATTGACAATTGTACCTCATTTTGGATTCTCTAGGAATCTCTAAGACCTTTCATTCACTAACTCAGAGGGTGGTCAATATTGTTTTAGGTGAAGATCAACTAGTTCCTCTGTTCCAAAAGTTAAGAATAGACTGTCTTATAAATTGTAGGAAATGCCTCTTGGAATTTAGCCAATATACGTTTTGATCCTCTCTTGATCTTTATTTTCACTAATCCTTTTCTTTTTGTGTTCTTTCCTTTTGTAGATCTGCCAAAATTCTGTCATTCATGTTCTCCCTCTGTCATGCTTTCTCCCTTCCCACCCCCAGATATTTTTTTGTTAAGTTTAATTACGCATTTTGCCAACTTTATTAAGTATAAATTAACTGCCCACAGTACAGTAAAAGAAAGGCAAGGGAAAATCTCTGAGTCAGGTTCAATTGCTGTTGATTTCATGGACATGTCCATATTGTTTTCATGGTAACAATATTGAGCTGATATGTGTTGCCCTCTCCTGGCTTCCCCACCTCACCCCAATTGCCTAATCTATAGATTTGGGATTTCCTGGTTGTCTTCCATCCAAGTACTAACCAGGTCTTTCCTTGTTTAGCTTTTTGACATTAGCTAAAGTCCACTAAATATTGCCAGCTAGTTTGGCCTAACAGACCAGAACACAGTATTAAGGCAGCATTGGTTCCATTTTCAGCAACCTATAGTGACTCAGAATGGGGGTTATAGCAACCTTCTTAACTTTCTTGATCTCTCAGTGGTTTTTAATACTATGGTATACTCTTGACATATGAAGAATGGTACAGGAACTGAGCATGGCTAGTCTAATGAGGAGAAGGATCAGGGGAGACATGATAACAGTGTTCCAATATTTGAGAGGCTGCCACAGGGAGGAAGGGGTCAAGCTATTTTCTAAAGCACCCGAAGGCCAGACAAGGAATAATGGATGGAAACTGAACAAGGAGAGATTTAACCTGGAAATAAAGAGAAACTTTCTGACAGTGAGAACAATCAACCAATGGAACAGCTTGCCCTCGGAAGTTGTGGGAGCGCCATCACTTGAGACTTTCAAGAAGAGATTGGACTGCCATTTGTCAGAAATGGTGTAGGGTCTCCCGCTTGGGCAGGGGGGTTGGACTAGATGACCTACAAGGTCCCTTCCAACTCTGATTATCTGTTATCTGGTATTCTTCTGAACCTGCTCAGAGAGTCGGCCTTAGGGTCCATGGTATTGGAGTGATTTGTCTCTTTCCTTCAGTGGGGAAAGAAAGATCAGGCCCTCAGTCTCTGTTTTATGGGGTACCTCAGAACTCTACACTCTCTCCACAACATCTAAATGAAGTCACTGGGTGAAATGGTCTGTCATCAGTACGTTGATGATAATCAGTTGTACATTTCTTCCCTAGGCCAAATAAATAGCACAGTCAAGGTTTTTTTCCCAGTGTCTGGAGATTATGGTGGGCTGGATGGGGAAGAACAGGCTTTAATTCAATCCTGGTAAGATTAAATGGCTGTGAGATTTGATCCTCTGAATCCAGAAACTAGACATTTGTCACCATTATTCCTGGAGGGAGTGAACAAGTATGAATTTCAATAATCTTCCCGAACACACAGCTCTTCCTCAAGGAGTAGCTGGCAGTTGTACCTAAGAAGGATTTTGCAGGATTTCATCTGGTTCACCAATTGTGTCCTTTCCTGAATTGGGAAGCAGTCACCCATGCTTTATTCCCCTCCCCATGGACTACTGTGATGTGCCCTATATAAGAGTGGCATTGAAGACTATCCAAACTGCAGTGGAGTAGATAGTTATGGGGACACCATGATATATCCATGTAACATTGCTTTTAGGAAAGGAAGCTGTACTGGTTCCCAACATCCTTCCAAATGAATTGAAGATGCTGGTTGTCACTTACAATACCCTATATGGTATAGGACCAAGTTATCTTCAAGACTGTCTATCTTTGGTTATTTCTGACCAATCACATGGTTGTCCATGCTTGGGTCTCCTTCTTGAGGCAATTTCTTCTGATAGGACCTAGAAAAAAATGCCTTTTCTGTTGCAGCACCTTTAAAACTAGTCCCCATTTTCAAACTTATGAACCTTCAAGACAGCTTTAAAAACATGTGTTTTTCCCTAGTCTTTGCCACCAAGGAAATAGATTAGCCCATTTTCTGGGAGATGGAGGGTATGATTGGTGAGCTTAGCTTAATGTTGATGTATTAGCTTATGAATTTCCTTTTGTTGATATAGCATGGTTTTTATTGTAATATTGTCTGTTGGTGTTATTATTGTTATGGCATAGTTAGCCAGATGCTTAGCCTGGACTTGGCATTTTTATCCACCCATTGATTCCTTTTATAATTGACTTACGGAGAGTTTGTCAATGCCAGTGATGTTCAAGTGGTGCTCAAGATGTTTTGGGATTGTCTATTACTATTTACATTGCCTGGAGTCACAATTATGCAAATTAGACAACTATATAAATCTTCTAAACAAATAAATAATGAAGTAACATTTCCAAAAATACCCAGAAGATTAAAAAAAGTATAATCTGTAAAATATCATTTGATTATATCTTTTATAGATTCATTTTTTGTATAGACACTTTCTATAGTTCCAGAAATGTTTCGCTGTGATCACATGATTGATCCTTGGTTGATAATTTCCATTCAGAAAAAAACCCTTGGGATTGTTTCCATGATCATATTAATTGATTCTAATAAACGTGGTTTAGATTTTTACTCTCAAAGCAATGTAGCTATCTACATTTTTTGCAAGTATAAAACCTAGTCATTTCTTTAATTTTGAAATGTCTGAAATACAAATATTACAATTACAATCATAATTATGTTTGCCATAGGAAATACTTCTCAAAACTAGTTGTTCCAGTAGCTTTCTTGTTACAGCAACTTCTGGGCTGGAATGACAATTGAGAGCAAAATGCAGTATATCAAGGAAAGAGTTCTTCAAAAGCTCTGGAGGCCAAACTCCTGATCTTTCAGAAAAGATAAAAAATTCTGCCAATCATCTAACGTACTGACTTTCCAATCAGACTAAGGGAAAAGGGAAACCAAAGGAACAATCAACAGAGAAAACATAAATTGGGGAAAAACCTCGCCCTGTTTTATTCTTGGCAAACTAAGCAGCTCTTTTGAGTCTCTCAGCCATGGACTCTCCATCACCTTTCCAATGACAATTGGAAAAGATAAATCTCCTAGTGGCCTCAACAACTAAAAGAATGCAAATGACCAGCTGTCTGCAAGGAGTATAAATCCTTCCATTCCTTACCATCCAGTCAGAGCTGAAGAAGCTTCTTGGATGAGAAACAAAATGTCTTCAAAGAAAAAAAAGAAAGAAAGTCCAGTTGCCACTTGAAAAAGCACCTTTGGATTTCCAATGGATTTGTGTGCCAGCCATCACGTGTTTAGATGATTGCTAATATAGTTCCTGACGTTTTTAAATAAAAGGGCAAGTACCCAGGAGTTAAACCAGAAACTCTTCATGAAGTGATGTATCATCATATCTACAACTATTTGGGAATACTAACAAAGGTATGGATTTGGGTTTGAATTTTGCTCCATTACTAGTAATCTTTCCCTTCAGGGTCAGGATAGAAAGCTTATTTTAGGAAAGAAAACTCCAATTAAAAAAAAATCATTCTGTACAAGTGGATAAAAGAAACCCTGGATGGCATCCAAGCATCAATAAGATTATAATCAGCTAATTTGTTCAAAAGGAATTTGACAGTTTGAACAGTTTGTAGTGAGCCTCCATTTCTCCCCTTCCGTCTTCCACTTTCTAGCCATTTACTTTGGCAAAATTAGACTGTTTGTCTCCCATAACAGCATAGCTTCTCTAGGTCTAGCAATCTCGTACCTGCAACACCTTTGGGCAAAAAGACATGTATTCTCCTTTGTCAAGCAATATCAGAAAAAAAAAGTATTATTGACTAGTTCAAATGAAAGATTTCCTAATGAAGCTATAATTGATAGTCACACATGATACCTGTAATTACATGAAGTATTCTTTTGTTTTGCTTTGGGAAAAAAGAAAGCAAACCTTCAGGCTTTCAAGGTGTGTGTGTGTGAGAGAGAGAGTTCAAACACAAACCCTTCTACACTCGGTTATCCCTCCAGCTACAGATAAATTTTAGCATTCATCAAATCTCTTGCTTGTTGGATTCATATACAATCCCAGCACACCTGCAGATTTCGGAAGCCCGTCCTGCTGGCTGGCTTCTTCTCCAGCCCATCTCCTGAGTGATTCATGCCAAAACACATGTTAAACCATCAAAATAGAGAACAATACGAAGCTGGTTATGGTCTTTTCAAGTGAATGCTTCAGAAAACATTGGGCACCAGCAAAACCAGTCATGATGTGATATATCACACTCCAGGTTTCTAATACCCTAAGCAAGAAAGAAGGACTAAAGGTAGTCCTTGAGTTATGACCGCCATTGAGCCCAAAATTTACACTGCTAAGCGAAACATTTGTTAAGTGAGTTTGTCCCATGTTAACGACTTTTCTTGCCACCGTTGTTAAGTGAATCATTGCATTTGTTAAGTTAGTAGCATGGTTGTTCAGTGAGTCTGGATTTCCCATTGACTTTGCTTGCCAGAAGGTTGCAAAAGCTGATCACATGATCCTAGGATATACAGTTGTCATAAATGCGAGTCAGTTGCCAAGCATCAGAACTTGGATCGCATGACCATGGGGATGCTGCAGTGCTTCCTCTTTCTACTCTACAAGGGACATAAAATTTGTTCTGACATTGATTCCTGAAAGCTAAATGCAATAAAACCTATTCTGCTTTAAACCATTTTAAACCGTAAATATGGGGGTTAATCCTTGTATAAATAAATACGACGGTGTCTCTATACCTATTCTAAGCATGACCATGGGGCTGCTGCAATGGGTCTTAAGTGTGAAAAGCAGTCATAAGTCACTCGTTTCAGTGCTGTTGTAACTTTGAACAGTCACTAAATGAACTGTTGTAAATTGAGGATTACCTCTACATTCTTTCCATTCTGGTAGATTTGGCTTCCAAATGCAAAACAAATGGCAGATTTGGGACCTTCTTTCTCCTGATACTTTAGTTGAAAAGTTTCTTACGTTTTGTCCTTTTTTTTTTTTTTTTTGAACAAATTTTATTAATTTTTAAAGACATACAAAACATGAAACATAAGAACATAAAACCTCTTTTCTGAAAGTTATTTGTAAATTTTAACAAAACAAATAAAACATTTTATACACCATTGACACATCTCCTTATAAACACATACATATCCTTTCAAGTTTCTCATTATTTCTCCCTTTACTTTTATTTCTTATCTATATTTATCTTATCTTTTATTCTCAATTGTCCTCTTCTAACATTCCTCCAAGGTTTTATTAGCTCAGTCAAACATAAACACACAAAAACACAAAACACAGAAACATAAAGAACATCTTTTCTTTTGCTTAGTCCCGGGTTACAACTCTTCGTACAGACACAAATTCAAATTCATATTCATTTTGTATACCATTCCATATCTTATTACCATTTTCAATTTTCTATATAGCTTCTCATCTCTTTTAAATCTTCTTAAGTTTATTTTATTTATCTCATCTCAATTCAAATCATAATATTTATTATTCTTTGTCCGTTCTGTTTCCAGCTATCCATTTATCTTTCTTCTTTAAACAAAACTTCTCCTGTACACTAATTGGAGTATGACGCCTTTATCTCTTTCCCCTACATTTATAATACTTAATATAGAATACATAGCTTACATTGGGATTCTGTTTGGTACATTCTAAAATTATACAATATTATCAATGCCAATATAAATCTATTCATTAATATTAATATTCATTTATATCTTAAACACTTAACACATTACTTTTCAGTTAAATATCATACTTTTATGGGAACACCTATTTTCCATAATTATTTCCCCCCCACATCACATATTTTAAACCATTATTTCATTAGAATGTTCCCCCTTCTCCTACTTCAAATCTCTCATTTCACACAAAAATTCACTGGGATAACACCATCTAATCATTACTATTAATATTCATTTATATCTTAAACATTTTACCCTGCGTTTTGTCCTTTTTTAAGATAGGGGTGAAATTTCTCCCTCACCACTAGGATACTGTTACATCTCTTTGCTGCTATTATGCTAAATTGCTATCCAAACCAAGATCATACGATATAAATTACCAGTATGTATTTATGGGCAGCAAGGCTTATGGAGGCAGCTTTGTATTTATTTATACAAGAATTAACCTCCATATTTAGGGTTTAAATGGCCCAAAGCAGAATTGGTTTTATTGCATTTAGCTCTTTTCAGGAAATCAATGTCAGAACAAATTTTATGCCGCCTGAGTAGAAAGAGGAAGCATTATGATAGTGTGATTTAACATTTTGTGCTAGTCTATGCTTTCCTTAATCATGTGTGTTGTCACAGTGGCTAGATTCAGACAACATGCTAGGCCGTACGATACTTTCTACAATCACACTAGCTCTGTTTCTACAAAACAGAAACTAAAAACAAATAAATAAAATGTATTATGGCTAAGCTCAGTATGATGGCCAGTATCGTCTAACCCAGATGGGATTAGGGATGAATTTAAAATAAACTATAATGTAGGAATCTGTTTTTTTAAGGTATTTCACAGCTATTAATCATGACCATCCTGAGGGAATCCAGCTTGAGACTATGTAGCTTGAGACTGTGGGGATCATTTGTTCCTTCAGCTCTTTAAGCACTGTGTTAAGCACCATTGATAAATAGATAAAAATAAATCATACTCTGTCTGCATATGGCAAAATGTACTTAGTCTTTCGGAGATTGGTATCACATTATTGGTTTTTCTCTGCAACTGGATTTAATCCACATTGTTACCTGGGCTTCCCTATTGCTGTTGTTGTTTTTTTTTTTTTAGAACAATTCTACATTCAAGTTCTACCAGATGAACTACCTTACAATCTGTTATATCAGCAGGATTTGAGAGACATGCCAATATAAGAGATACACCGAAGAATCATCTAGATACATCAGCAGAACAACTAAGACAAAGAAGTGTTGTGGGCAGCATGGAAAGGCTCATATGATCTCAGGCTGTTTTAGTCCATGATTATGGTTCAACTCATGGAGCACTTTTTTAACCAAGCCAAGAACCAGTGCAAGGATCTTTTTCACCCATCAACTTCTGTGGCATTTGAACTCCTCCATTGGCAGGCACTCACAAGAGAAGTAAGGCTGGTCCTTAAGCACCTTGGAAAGCTCCAAATGAGGGATTTGTTGCTTGAAAAACTTGAAATGCATCAAGTCCTTTCAGCTGACACTTTCCAAATTCCACTCCTTCTTTTCCTAACTCTAGGTCTGCTGGAGAATTTTTTTATTTGTTTGTTTGAAGAAATTTCTGAGAAAACATTTGCTTCTAAGGAACCCAGCCTTACATTGTGGCTCTCTGCAATGCGCTGCTGCTTAGCAATAGTACTATTTCCATTGCTTTGGAGGCTCTGAGATATTTTGAGTCAGAATTCAAAGAGGTGAAGAGGCCTTACAATGCCCCTAATGTCATCCTTTGCTCTTTTAGGTGTACACTTTCCACCTGGCCTGTGATATTCTCACCAGACTTTTCCTTCCTTTCCCTGTGGAGTCACCCAGAAGGCTACAGAAGGGTATCTTGTGGTTTCGACAACTATGGTGGAGTAAAAGATACTTGATTCTTCAAGCAAACTAGGTTCCTTATCTATTTTTACTAATAGATAAGAATTCAGAGTCATTTGGCTTCAAGGATCATATGTGCTTCAATGAACATATCCATTCCTAAAGGCAGCTTCATGCAATCCTACCCAAATAAGAGTGAGTGAAGATTCTGATGCATATTCTATAACTCTGATATGGCTCACAAGAGTAAGATCATTTTCTTGCCATGTAATCACAGACAACACAAAATTACGAGGAAAGAAAGAAAAGCACAGAAGAAACCCGTTTGTAGAACTAACAGAGCACGATGGAAAGAACAGATATCAATGAAAACATCTTTTCATAGGCCTTGGATAACATTGACTGATTGCAGTCCAAATATATGTCAGTAAAATTTATTGTGACTATAATCTGAATAACACATAAAACACTAGCTAATTAACTACAGGCTTTTTAGAAAACAGACATTTTTATGTAAACCCAAACAGGAATGTTTCTGGTTTGTTTAAACAACTTGTTACAAAACCTGCTACGAGTTAATATAATGTTATAATAGTATGTGGTAGGAAATGGGAAGAAGGGCACATTGCTTAAGTCTGAAATAGATAAATTAAATACTGGGTGGGTGGACAGCTGGATGGATAGACAGACAGACAGAGTCTTGCATGCCACCTAGCCCAGTGCTGCCCATTCAAATAGATATCACCTCTCCACTTAACATCAGTTCCAAAACTTGGATCTCTTGGATTGTCAGTTCCAGAGATTCAACCTAGGACTTCCTGCGTGAAAATTGTTACCACAGAATGATAATAGTGCTTAAATAAACATGAGTTTGTTCAAGTGTACTAAAATTTTTTAACTAAAGCCTATACTAGACAACAGGAAATAAGAAGGCTTAAATATAGTTTATCTATAAGTTTTGAAAGCTGTGGGAGTTGGTGAGTGGCAATGAGATTGTGACATTTGTTCCATCAGAAGTAAGGAGATGAAAGGAGAGAAAAGGAAAGTAACTTTTTCATGAAATAACTATAAAGATGTAGCTTGTAAATGCAAGAGGCCCAATGTAATTAAAACAAAGCATTTTGAAGTCCCACAAGGTGGCTCAACAGAAAGTTCACTTTAAAAGTAAGTGTGTGTGTGTGTGTGTTTAGAGCCCATTTGCTTGTACTGTGAAGTTTTTGATACATCCCATGCCATTATCTCATCGGCTGAGGACTGAGGCTGATTGAAATTCCAAAACTTCAAAAGTTTTCCATGGATTGGATGAGTGTAATTATGCCAAGAGAGAATTCAAAGAAACAATTGAATGATTACTTTAGGTGGACATAATGAGCTCACAGGATCCCAGAAATAACTGACCATAGTGCAGAAAACAAATGCAAAGCCAATCATATGGAAATAGGTTTTAGGCTACACACAGATGCAAAAATCTAGGAAAAAAGAACTGGGCTTAAAGATGAATATCAAGAAACATCAATCTGCTATGATTTGCCAATATTTTTTAGCTAAGCTTACACTACTGAGGAAAGTGCAGTACTTGCTGTTTGAATATGTGAAGAAAAGGATTGTTAGGCATTTATTTGTTTCTTCATTAAATTTCTATGCTGGGCCCAAGAGTTGTTCATCAATGTCCATGAAAAGTAAAGAATGATTGCACTGCACCTTTATCACCTGGGTCATCAATCCAAGAAAGTAGAAATAACAGAGTACTTAAAATTACTACTTAAAAGATAGAAAAACCTAAAGTATCAATTTTTAAGTTTTCTAACAGCATATATGAGTGCATTTTAGCACAAATTCATATATTTTAATAACATAGCACTTTATCTTCAGTCACCCTATAGAAGGAAATCAACTGCCATGTGTTTCCTCAAGACAAATGATAACAGCTTGGTGATAGACAAGGAAACAATCTATAGATAGATGCAAAAGGTCTAACAGATGATAGAGGACATTCTTGGAGGAAGAGGGTTAGAATCTGAACCTTCTATTTAAGGTTTCAGAATTTGATCAATACAAGTTGAATGTGGTTTTGCCAACTAGAACAATCTGAGGTAGAGTGCCTTCAACGTACCGAAGAACAAAATCCTGCAAATATGCAAAGCAAAATGTGCCATCAAGGGACTGTACAAAAATCGAAAAGTATCACTCCATAATATAGAAAGCCTTGAAATCACGTACACTTTGAGAACAAAAAAGGGGCTATCCTAGAGAAAACATGACAGTCACCTCAGCTTTATTTTTTGATTAGCATTAACCAGATTACTGGATCTGCAACTCAAATCAGTTTGACTCCGTTAATATCAGGGTATTTTGTGGCATCAAATAGCTTTAGAAGGCAATAAGCAAAAGAATAGACTTGTCTTCATAATTCCATGTTTTATTTGAAAGGTGAAAGGGGGGAGTGATTTTCCACCTCCGAGGCAAAGGAAGGAAAGCCAGATGTAAAGGGTAAATATTAGTCCTAAATTGGCATCGTATTTGCTTTCTGTTCCAAGACTTACTTTAACTTTTTGGAACACTTTCATAAAAAAAACACTCAGTTTTCTGTTACTCTATAACAATGGTATAGGTGTGTATATGTGTGTATTTGTATATGTGTGTGTATCTGAAAGATACACTCATATGATGGCACAAAACTGTAATTTCCCACTAGTTCAGGTCTTAACATGATTGGACTATTTGGGTGTTTAGACAAACATTGAAAATTACTTCCATCATTTTCTGATTTTTACCTCCTGGCTTCAGTCTTTGATTTATTGTCTACCTCTCAAATGTGACATTTTTGTGATATACCTTAATAGTTACCACACCCAATACCCTTATATTATTATTATTATTGCAACAGGAGTTCCCTTCCCCTGGACACATTTTCACTAAGCAGTGTGCTTATTGGAATGTAGTAGATAAAAAACTGGAGTACAGAAGTAATGAACTCTTTTGTGAAGGGATCTGTGAAGAAAGTATGTACATAAAGGACCTGAATCATAAAACCTGACAAAAATAATTAAGAAATTGGAGCATTTTCTTCCCAATGAAAGGTTACAGTAATTTTTTGAATTTTGTTCAAGAAAAGAAAAGAATCCAAGGGGGATATTAGAATGATTGTTAAGAATTGAGAAAGTAAATTCAAACACATGTACCATATCCATATTTGATATGAATGTGTTTTAACTATGATTTGTGAATGCATTTTAATTGGATTCACAAATTTCCTTGGTCAAAAATGTTAGGGATAACATTGTTTACCCTAACTGGTTTGGGTAAAAAATAATAAATATGGTATCATGGTTTGTTAGTTAAAGTGTGTGTAACTTTAACAGCAAGAATGTAATTAAGGGTGTGGTTGTAAAAGCACTATATAAGAAGCGAGGCAATTGCAGCTCTCTCTCTCTGGCTTATTGATCCCTAATTACTGGATGGATTGATGACTGCGTTTTTGCTGGAACGGGGAGAGAAAAAGGAGTGTTGATTTTTCTCAACAGAGAGAAGATAAAGATTGGACTGATTTATTGTAAGTGAACTGACATTGGCTATTCAACACGGACTTTGCAAATAGAGTATCCCCGACAAGACTTGACTGAAATTGATATATGACTAATGGACCGTTACATTTGACTATGCTATAATTCTTAAATGGAATAAACTATATTTTTGATAGCACAAGCGTATCTGTATTTTTACTGCGTGTTAACTAGAAAACTTATCTCACACATTTACCTGTCTTCCTATCTGACTTCGCTGCATGTTCTGTTTAGTTTGTTTTCCTTAACACCCGTTGGGGAATCCAGGCTTAACAAAAATCATGCTGCATTACAGCTTAATATGACATGAGAATCCAATCAACTAAGGCATAACAGAAGAAAAATGCCTTTCAACACAAGGCACACTTAATTTATGTAATTTATTGACATACCAGCATGATAACTGATGAATAACACCTGTAAAAGAAGGGTAGGGGTAGGTTCCTGGGAAGGAACCCCTGAGTCCATGTCCCAAAGGTGCTTTTTCAAAAGGCAGGGGTGCGTGTCAAAAATAGATACTCCCACAGGTCACCCAGGCATGAAGGCCATCCCAGTTGCCTAGCTAAAGCAAGCCTGTATCAAGGGGCAGCAATATAGGAAAATCCTGACAGATTTCAGGATTTTACTCCAGTCTAGGCATCGAAGTAGCATCTTCCTTATTCAATTACCCAGATTGATTACCAGTAATCCTCAACTTACAACAGTTCATTGAGTGACCATTCAAAGTTACAATGGCATTGAAAAAAGTGACTAATCACCATTTTCACACTTAACAACCATTGCAGCATTTCCATGGTCACGTGATCAAAATTCAGACACTTGGCTACTGATTCATATTTATGACACAGAAAGTCATGTGAACAACTTTTGTGACCTTCTGACAAGCAAACCCAATGGGGAAGCCAGGTTCACTTAACAGCCATGTTATTAACTTAAAGACTACAGTGATTCACTTAACAACTGTGGCAAAAAAGTCATTAAAAACGGCAGAATTGACTTTAAAACCATCTCGCTTAGCAACGTAAATTTTGGGCTCAGTTGTGGTCATAAGGATTGTCTGTACTTCATCTCATCTGTCATGTAACACAAAAAGGTAGAGGGGAATCGAAGGTTTGCCATTCCTGTTATAAATAAAATAAATAAAATAAATTCAGAGCAGAACAAAGCACAAGCTATTAATGTACAAATCCATGTGAAATTGTGGTGCCAGAACTGTGCTTATCACTCTTTTTTTCCTCAAATTTTAATAAACCTTTTATCAGTAGATGGCTGTAACTTTTTAAAAGATTTATTGTGTGGATTATTAAACTCAAATAAAACATTCCACCATTGTGATCCATCACCTCCTTCCTTGCATGGATTAAAGGGTGCCTTACAGGTTTTACTTTTTTCAGTATCAGAAGAATGAGATATCACTTCTCTGGTTGATGCTCCTTGACATAGCTAGCGTGCTGACTGTGTGATATCTAACAAAAATAACTTCTAACATTATGCAGCCACATACTAGCATGACATCTGTTGTTGAGAGAAGGTGTTGAGCAATGCACACTCAGTTCAAAAAGTTCCTTTCCCTGTGAATGTTTTGACAAAAATAATGGCTTAGGATATTTTCTGATGGTCCAGATTCTCTTGCCCTCATCTTTAGAAAATGTATACATTACATTCATGGTTCTGAAACTGGTAGAAATTCTAGTACCAATAGGAATAAATATTCCAAATCATTCTTTCCTTGTACTTAAAACGAAGATATACACAGAAAATATAAACATGACAATTTAAAGCTCTCTTTCTTCAGTCAGTAGTTTATGGAAACATATTCCAAATAGAATTTATTTTTTTTAAATGATTAACCAAATAAGTGGATACATATTCCAAACAGAATCCAATCAGGCAAAAGTTCTGTTTACACCTACTTATTTTTACTATTATTTTAGGTTATACTTACTCTGAACATAGTCCTAATTTTATTGCTTCAGCTCTACCAAATACTTTCTTCAATCTGTTCAGAACATTGTTTATTATGCTAGATCTTATATCTTTTATTGTGAAATTATTTCTCTTTTGGAGCAACATAATAAATTTAGATTACTCAAATACCTTAGAATCACACTAAAGTCATCACTAATAGTGGAGGTGGTAATAAACTTGAAAGAAATCTCTTAATTTTTCTCCATCTTCCTCTGTCCCAATGTTTTTCCACCAATTCTATATAGCATACCCTATTTCAGTTATCTGAATTCTTTAAAGTTTGCTCAAGTGAGGAAAGTTACATCTGTGAGTCAAGTTATATTATTATGGAACAGGATGAGCAACAGATTATCCTCCAGATGTGGCTGACTAAAACTATCATACCTCATCACTACTATGCTGTCTAAAATTAATGAGTGTTCAACAACATCTTGAAAGTTACTCATCATATATCATGCCACAAATAAGGTCCACTGATTTGATTATGTGCTTCCAAACTTTGAGGTATGTAAGAGTGCCCTAACTCTTGCTTCCTAGTCATCATACAAACTCTTAACTGGACTAATGAGGTTTCCCAATGTACCCAAACTTTTAAGAACTCGCCAAAATTTGCTGTGGTCTGAACAGCCAAAAACCTTTCTACAGTTCAACAAAGGAAAACAAAATAGATGTCCTTTTGGAATTCATACATTGTTATTGAAATAACAAGTTGCTACATGAAGCAATGAGTTATCCTTCACTGAAGGTCTTCAGATAGACCATCCATCTGTCCAAGATATGCCAGTGGATCCTGCACTGAGCAGAGGTTTTGACCAATGACCTATAATGTTCTCATAACTATATGATACTATGAAATGAACAAACTTTTTCCAAAACAAGACATTCACCAGTCACCATGAACAATTATTCTTAAGTCTTCAAATAGACCAGACACTTTTTTTTTCTGAACTTCCCTATCATCTTGCAGGAAAAAAAAATGCATAGATTAGGTTCACTGAGAATATGAAACAATTTTTCCCAAAATTCTTCCCAGGTTTTTCCATTATCACTATTCATTCAAGCAAAACATGTAGCAACATCATTTGTAGATCTTCATTTTCATTCACACTGATAACAACCTAGATTTCATAAGTTCATGCTTTCTGACATAAATGGTATTTATTTTACATTTACATCATAATTAAATTTACAGTTTTATGCATGTATTCATTGACTCCATTCTATAGGCTATCTAATAAATACTTCCCCTTTGTCTTGATTTCCCAAATGCACAATTTATCCCTCCATTGTATTCTATTAATTCATGTTCTTTGTGGTCTGAAAATGGTGCTGAAATGACAGCATTTTATTTAGATCTACACAAGGTTTTATTTGTTCATTTGATTGATTGTGATTTGGTTGGTTAGCTGATTGATTGGTTTGTTGGTATGTATGTCTGTATGTGCGGATAGATAGATAGATGAGATAGATAGATAGATAGAATTTTGATTTCCAATCTGCCTTCATTTGTCCTTATTTTCATATAAAAATGAATATATATATATATATATATATATATATATATATATATATATATATATATATATATATATATATATATATAGTGTTCGGCTTGGTTCGGGTATTTTCCCACGTCATTGTAGTTCTTTTAAAGTTGTAGCAACGTTTCAGCAGAATCTCATCTGCCATCATCAGGCTTCTGTATTGTGTCCGTCTGTGGGTAAAACCACTGTAAAAGTCTGACCCACAGACGACACAATACAGAAGCCTGATGATGGCAGATGAGATTCTGCTGAACGTGCTACAACTTTAAAAGAATTACAATGACGTGGGAAAATACTCGAATAAGCCAACACCATACATGTAAGTACCACAAAACTTAAGAAAACAAATATATATATATATATATATATATATATATATATATATATATATATATATATTTGTTTTCTTAAGTTTTCGTGGGTACTTACATGTATGGTATTCAGCTTTGTTCAGGTATTTTCCCACGTCATTATAGTTGTGCTTTTAAAGTTGTAGCAACATTTCGGCAGAATCTCATCTGCCATCATCAGGCTTCTGTATTGGGTTCGTCTGTGAGTCAGATTTTCACAGCCGTTTCTGTTTTAAATTTGGTGCTACCCTACTGCTGTGCCAGAATGTTTTTTTTCTTCATCCTGATTGGTTGGGAATCTTGTCTGTGTTTATTGGTCTTGGAGTTTGCAAAACAGACAGAAGATATTAGAAACACCAATCAAGCAGAACGCAGCAATTAACTGGCAGTTAAAAGGAAGAAGCAGCTGCAAGCTCACATTACTCCGAGAAGCACAAAGCCGAAGACACAAGCCTGAAGATGACGAATGAGATTTCATTGAAATGTCGACAAAATACTTCCAATTTTACGCGGGAGAAAACCCGAATAACCAAAGATCCACATACAAATACCCGCGAAAACCTCAGAAATATATATATATATATATATATATATATATATATATATATATATATATATATATATATATAATGACAAATAAAGGCAAATTGCAAATCAAAATGATAACTATCTCTCTCTGTGTGTGTGTGTGTGTGTGTGTATGTGTGTGTGTGTAAAATTTGATATAATTTTGATTTCCAATTTGCCTTTATTTGTCCTTATTTTCTCAAATATATGTATAGAAAAAGAGAGCAACAGAAAGTGACACTGCATGACCAGACACAAAAAGTAAATTCAAGCAATTACCTAATGTTGTGATTGTCTACCAAATGCCTGAACATGTACTCTCTTATATACCAAATAATGCAAATGCTCTGTCTGCACCAGCCATGAGACAACAGTTCTACTTATTAAGTTCATCAGCCAGGAAGAAAACTGTAGCTACACATTACAGTTTAATTGGAGCCAACTCTAGTTGAAGACCCTTTCTCCAAGCAAGATTTTTAATGCTATTTTGACCATTATTTATATATGATTGCTGCAGGAAGCTTTGAGGATACCAATGCAAAGATTAAAAAAACAATGACAGAAACAAATTAATAGTACCAGTACGGTAGCTCTTACGGTTAGCTTCTTCCAAAAAAGAAAAAAAAATGAAAACATTTTATATTTCTCAATAAAATATTGCTGTCTGAGAAAAGAATAGGATCACATAATCCCTTAAACACCAAAAGGAAATTGTAAATAAAACGTAGGATGGCCCTCAGGGTACTGTGAAGTATAGAGAAGATGGAAAAAGCAGATGGCATAGAATAAAGACTCCTGAGAATCTAAAAGTTTTGCCAACACAGGGTGCCAAAAAGTGCGGGTGGGGTGGGATTAGAAAATTTCTTTTTAGTAGGAGCTGGAAGGCAGGTGTGCATGTGTAAATCTCGAGCAAACGGGAGACTGATGCTGAAAATAAAATAGCTGTTACTCTGGCTTGTACTTGTTGATAATACAGTACATTCTCCTAATGAATGAGTGGAGAAAGAAAGAAAAAAGGCTTTTAATGGGAATATTCCAAAAGAATGGCAGCAAAAAATGGGCAGTCCTTTGTAGACCTGAATTTCAGTGGCTGTATTTCAGTGGCTGTATGGCAAGATATGATTTCCTTCTGTTTCCTCAAGCAATTGCAGAGACACAGAGATAAACAGCCTCCTGAAAGAAACACGATGCCTACTTGGAGCAGACCACACATTGTATTGATACTTAAAAGGTCCAAAAATCTCATCTCAATTATGTAACATTAAGAACAAATGATAGTTACCGTTTGGATTGTTCTTCCATTCGCCCAAGAAACAGTCATTCCTATCAAAGCACTTCCTTGAAATTCTCGGAGCTATTTCCAAGAGTTCGCCAATCTTTGACCAGATGATCACCAGCTGCAGAGAAAGTAAGAAAGGAGAAAAGTGGTTCTCAATACACATGGCCTTTGCTCCTCTAGTCCTAGGAAAGAGGCAATGGCAAAACCACTACTGAAGATCCCTGCCAAGAAAAACTACAGGGACTTGTCCTGGCAGTCTGTGAGAACTTGGCATGATTGAACAGAAAGGTTTAAAAAAAAAAAAAGAATGGCCAGATAGGAAATTTAGCAGGCTAGAATGTTAATGCCTGTAGCTAATTAAAAAGACCTAGGATTACTTCTCAATACATATTTATTCAATAACGTTCAATATTTTTAATTTTTTTTCCAGGGGCATTAGTGCTCCGATTTCAATAGTATGGATAAAGGGTGACATTACTGAAAGAGAGGAGGTAAGATCCTTTCTTTTTTAAATGTTCCTCTTTTCACCTCCTTTAGCTACCCAAGGATCTTGGAGAGCTAGGAGCTTTCACAGGCCTTGATACCATCCCTGCTTTATTCTAGGTCGATTTCTAGTAATACATACCAAGATCTTCTAGATGCTGATATGGTGTTTCTTAAGTGCCTCTCTCCCTTTGCATGTACTGTAATACACCAAAAGTAGTTTTGAAAAATGAATAGTTTTGAGTAATTAAGTACTAAGGGCAAAACAAATGTGGCAGTGGTCCAAGAATGAGTAATTAGGCATGAACTAGAGGTCTATGCAGCAGTAGTGAGAAAAGAGATCTCATTTCCCTTTGCATCTGCAGAGAATCACCCAAGGGAACCCTCTTCACCTGTAAGCCAGATGGCCCCATCTCACAGGCACCCCCAACATGAGTGATGTTGAACTGACCATGCCCACCCTGGCCACATCCACCCCAGCCCCCCACCCCCGATGCAGACACCACCCTGATGCAGCCCTCAATGAAATCGAGTTTGACACCTCTGACATAGAGAATCCACCACACAGCCTAAATAATATATTCTGAGTTTGTTTTGTAGTTTTGTTTCCTGAGAAAGTGGATCAGGTTCTTAGCTCTCTTAGCACCACTCTCTGTCTGTTGGCTCCTTCCTGGCCTGTCTTACAGAAGGCTCTAAAGCCTCAGTCTTGCCAATGTTCATTACAGACAGAGTCTTCTAATGTCTTAAAGGAGATTGGTGAGGTGGCCTTGTTTAAGGAAATCTTTCCATCCTGAACATTTTAATATATTCCACGTTAGTCTCTGTTGGTAAATAAGGAAGTGGTGCTTTTAATGAAACCGATTATAAGATCCTTTCCAGCAAATGCTACAATCTGGATTTGGCATAGAGGCAACCTTGATTGTCTGAAGGGATGATCAGTGTTGGAAAAGACACAGGAGAGCATTACCTTCCCTGGGTCCTGGTGCCATTGACCACAGTAACTTGCAAGGAATTTTTAAGGTTGAAGTCATAGCTTTGTGGTGGCTTTTTGCAGGAGTGGGCTGCTGGGGGTTCACAGGAGTTAGGGAGAGTCCCTAGCTAAGATTCTGTGCAGTTCAGAGAACCCCCAAATCCCACTCCTGGCTGGTCCCGCCCACCCCGCCCTGCCCCTCCCAGGAGTCCCCACGTGGCCCGTTTTGGATGCAGGTAAGTGCAGGGCCCATGCGGAGGCTCGGGGAGGGCAAAAAACAGGCCTCCCAGAAGTTCGGGAAGGCCAGAAATGGGCCCGTTTCTGGCTTTCAGAGAACCTCCAGAGCCCGGGGAGGCTGTTTTCACTCTCCCAGAGGCTCAAGGAAAGCCTCCGGAGCCCGGGGAGAGCAAAAACATGCCCCCTGCCCCACCATGGTGCAGGAGGCCGACTAGGCCATGCCCACCATGGCCACGCCCACCCAGCAACCAGGCAGAGAACCCTTTGCTAACATTTTTGAAGCCCACCCCTGGGTCTATGACTCTCCTTCCAGAAACATCAAAGATAGCACTGTAGGTATTTGGGTTAGTTTTCTAGGAATTATACCGAGGGATCCTACAGGGTTCTGTATCATCTGCCCTGCTACCTAATTAGGGCCAACACATGGCAGAGTTTCACCCAAAGTTCTGCAATAGAACTTTCTTTAGAAATCCACACACTCAGGAGCAAGCAACAATGCCTCCAGGACATGGCTTGGCTAAAGAAGTTACTTTTACTGTAAATACAAAAAGATCTAACAATGAAGATGAACTACTAAAGAAGCAAGCAATTAACCTTCTTTTTAAAATAGGTCCAGCTAGGGTTTCAAACTTCACCTCATCCACTGATCCTTACACAGTAATGGACTTCTCGCCATTTATTTTGTACTATGTGGAAGTCACTTAGTCTGTCTAGTCTTCAGCTGTTTCCTTCTAGCCTCACATCAGATTCAGGCTGCAAAGATCTGTACAAATATTACAGAGCAGTACATATTTCAGTTGCCTTTATTTCTTTGCTGCTATCCACATTTTTTGCAGCCCTGTTCTGATAACCCTAATTTAGTATCCATATGAAGCCTTTCAAAAGATTCATTCATAGATTTGGAGACAACTGTCACTTTCTCTCAGCTTAACCCACTTCACACGGCTGTTGTTGAAAGGAAAAAAGGTGAAAGGAATATTAGATACATTTGCCATTTTGAATTATTTATAAAACTAATAAATACAGGATAAACATAAATAAATAAGCTGTCATCAACATGCTAATTGCACTCATTTTGCCTTTCTTTTGAACTCAGGATTGAAATTCTGCAGGGCCCTAAAAAGCTGAAAATGATTGCAAACAGGTATCATTTTTCCTGATTCCAGAGACTGGTCTTTGGAATTGGGAATACACCTGTTATGTTGGCTGCCAAAGATCAGACTGCTTATATTTTGACAGCAAAATTGCACTAGTTGGTGAACAAAATCTTGGTTCTCTGATATGGGATTGTGGGCAGGGAACAGCTCAGTAGTAAGATTAACTTGGAAATAGCTGGCAGACCTTGTGTGATGTGATAATGCTAAAAGAGATTTTTTTAATACGTGCCTTTGTGTATAGTTGGCATGTTTCCATATTCATTCTTATTTTAAGAGATTTCACTATGTAGCTGTGCATTTAAAAAGACATCAGTTCTGTTGAGCAGTGGTCTGTAGTGAAACAATACACCATTCTCTTTAGTTTTTAAGACACAAAATACAGTAATTATTCATTGCTGAATAATGAAACAAAAGTTAAATTTCTGTGAAACCATTTGAAAAATTTCAAAGCTGATAGATATTAATCTGTACTGTAGCTTCTAACAAGTCACATTTTTTTTCCTTGGGACACTACTTTATTTATGAAACTTTTTGGCTGCTTTATTGTTGATTGGATCCTCACTGCCCCTTATAGCAGTGTTGGCAAACCTTTTCAGCACTGAGTGCCAAAACGGGAGCACCGGAAACCGGAACAGGAGCTTCCCGGTGCATACGCATGGGAGCGCTGGAAATCGGAAGAGTGGCACACAGAGCCATCTCTCCGGGCAAGCCAGCCATCACCCGTTGCCCTTCTGGTTTCTGGTGTGCGCGAAGACCAGCTGGCTGGCATGCATGTGCACCCTGGAACCCAGGAGAGCAACAGGCGACAGCTGGCGTGCCTGGAGAGATGGCTTTGCATGCCACTTCCGGCACTGGTGCCATAAGTTCACCATCACGGCCTTATAGCATTCATGAAGTGCACCTGAGACCTGCTATTGTACAATAGTAGTGTTAAATTGTACAACAGTGTTAGCAAAAATTGGAAAAAGCAATATCCAAGGTCTTAGTCCTCTTGAATATGAATAGTTCAAAGCAGAATGGTTATTATCCCAAGAGAAAGAAATATGCATGAAAGAGCCCCCAGTCAGAATTTTGCATGTACTTTTAGACATAGCAGTTTCTATTCCTGAAAATATATGCTTTATTTTAAATAGAAAATCAGTTTTTTGTTTTTTTTTCAGCAATGGGAATTACAGATAGTCCTCGATTTACAACCATTCATTTAGTGAAGTTACAACAGCACTGAAAAAAGTGACTTATGACCATTTTTCACATTTACCACATTGCAGCATCCCCATAATCACATGATCAAATTTCAGACACTTGGCAACTGGTTCACATTTATGACGGTTGCAGTGTCCCTGGGGTCATGTGATCACCTTTTGTGACCTTCTGACAAGCAAAGTCAATGGGAAAACCAGATTCATTGGACAACCGGGTTACAGCAATGATTCACTTAACAACTGTAGCAAGGAAGGTCATAAAATGGGCCAAAGCTCAGTTTATAACTGTCTTGCTTAGTAACAGAAAATTTAAGCTTAATTGTGGTCATAGGTTGAGGACTACCTGGGCAAATAAAATATCCAGATATATGTGTGTGATCCTCTTCCACATTATGTTTTGTTCTGTTCTATTATGTTCTGTTCTGATTTTCTCTTCTGTTTTGTTATGCTTTTAGATATGACTACCACCCCAAACATTATCTATTAGTTCTTTATGTAGTCTTCAATTTGATGCATTTTTGCTATTCAGATAACAAGAAATATATTCCACAAATCTTTAACAGATAATTCAATATCATATTTCCTGAACTTAATATTTCTGAATATGTTTCCCAGTTGGTGATCTTTCAGGATTTTGCCTTGAATTCAAAGCCAAATTACCTACCTAGAGATATACAACCCTGAAGCTTTCTATTTGCATTTCAGTGGAAAAATAATGTTCTATGTACTGTGCATCATTTTTATCATGATGAGCATATCTAGCACTCAAAAGAAAGCCATGAAACTGTGCTAGAGGAATTAGAAAACCTCACTGGGTTGATCTTGCTAGGATACTGTCAATAGATTAAGACTTCACAAGTCAGAACTGGTTGATTCATAATAACTGGAACAAGGGGAAGAATACTTGTCTTCTCATAGCTGTTTAACACTAACATTACCAAACCTGATTTTTTTTTTCTCAGCTCACTGTCCAGATATGACTCAGAAGACGAGTAAGATTCAAAAATGCAAAATCCAAGTTCTACTAATTGTGGCTTCTGCAGCCATTTTTTGAAAAGGACAGCACTTTGTTCATTTCTAGACATCTAAACATCATAAAATGATCTTGTGGCTATTTTAGGTCTGAAAATGGGATTAATCGGACACCTGCTAGCAGAATTCATTTTAATTAAACTGTATCACATTTCAGAACAAAGTTACTCTCATCAAGACATCTTTGACCATACACATCAGCCTATTTTAAAGAAGAAGTTTATAGCATCATTAAAAAGCTCAAAGCTATATCCTGATGTCAATATCATTTTTTTGTGTGTAAATCACATTTCTTGTTTTTGCCTTTTCTGTAGAAAGAGAACTGGAATAAATGGAGTATCATGGCACTGTGTCAGGCATCAAACAGCAGTTGAGCATTTCTAACTCTAATTCTTTTAAGGAAGATTGTCTAGGGATTACAATATAATTTTTTTATAATCTGGAATCAGAACCAGCACCAAATACACAGGAAATGTTTGCCCCAGTGACTGGAGGCAAATCCAGTAAAGGTAAAATGGATTTCTCATGTGCCATCAGCAGTTGGATTTGGTCTCAATCTTAGAGCAGTACCTAAACACTCAACAAATGTCTGTATCAGTATCAAAGACTTCCTTTGGGGATTTCAACACTCCTGCAGTTTTTCAGCATACAATACAATGGATCAAGTATTGCAAAGCTTAGCTCGTACCGTCTGCATCCTGGATAATACTTTAATCCCTGCTTGCTTTGTGGATGAACATTTACCACTACTCAATAATGTGATAACCGGTGTTCTAATTTTCCAAGGGTTACTTTCTTCAAGAGGCAGTAAAGTACTTACCATATAATATTGGTTGGCATGACCTCAATCTTACCAAAAATATGGTGGATGCAGCACAATGGTGAATACATTTTCACCTATTTATTTCAGACTTTTTAAATTACCATGGACAAATTTTGTCATCCTAGTCTCATTTCTGCAACCACTGCATGAATTGTTGCAGGAAACCGTCCAATGGAAATGGACAGCAAAATGTGAAAATGCTTATCAGATAGCAAACCACGTAGCTTGCATATAAATAAACTATTGAGGTCAGTGTGATATGCCTCCACAAATGATGCTGAAACTGTTATTTCACATTTCATGGTTGATGACGAAGAGCATTCTATTGCTTTTGCATCAAGAATACTATCTTCAGTGCCATTACGTCCCCAAATTAAGAGAGGTACTTGCCATTATTTCTGGAATGAAATATTCATGGTCATCATCATTATCATCATCATCATTATCTGTTTGATTCATCTTTTAAGCAACACCCAGATTCACTGTTGTAGGCGGGGAGATATGTAAACTGTTTCAACAAACAAATAAATATTTTAATATAAATAAAGGGGATTATTTTAAAAAATACTTATATGGAAGAACTACCTATTCATTGTAAAGATGTTTCATCTGCAACTATTCAGGTGACTGCAACATTTTGGCAAAAGTATGGGGTTATATTTTCAGTGCTGGCCTAGCTATTTTATATTTGATCAAATGAGGAAATCTTTATTTTGAGATAAATTTTCCATAGAACAGAGCTGCATACTCTGGTAAACTGGTGGCTATACCACCAAAAATACAACAAAAATTCTTAGATGAGCTTCCTGATGGACCACCAGTTACCAATAAAATGAGGACACAAGCCTATCATTCCTTAGTGGGTCTGAGCTAGGTCAAGAATTTGTACATCACTGTACTATTTGTTATTCAATATAAGTCAATCCCTGCAGTACCTCTTTGCCCGTGGATAGCATCAAAATGGGAATGAATCCGCATAGATTTTCATTGGTGGGATTCAAATTTTTTTACTACCGGTTCTGTGGGCGTGGCTTGGTGGGCGTGGCTTGTGGGCGTGGCAGGGGAAGGATACTGTAAAATCCCTATTCCCTTCCCACTCCTGGGGGAAGGTTACTGCAAAATTCCATTCCCTCCCCACCTCACTAGCCTGCTTTCCAGCTCCGTTCTCCTGTGCAGGGCAACAAAAGAAGACCCAGCCAATCAGCTGGGACTCCGGAGGCAGAGAAGAGATGGGGGCTGGGCCAGTCAGAGGTGGTATTTGCCAGTTCTCCGAACTACTAAAAATTTCCGCTACCTGTTCTCCAGAACTGGTCAGAACCTGTTGAATACCACCTCTGATTAGGCTGAAATAAGCAGACAAACCTTCTATGTTGTCAAATGTTGTTATTCCAAGTGTGGGAGTTAATAGAAGTACTGCCTACTATTAGTATTCATGCTGCTGCTTCTTGCTGAGAAATCCTTGTATGGTTCAGCAGCCAAAATGTATGGGCTATTTAGCCATGACAATGACACTTTGTCCGGGGTGCACCATGAAGAGGCTAGACTACATAGCACCCCTTAAGAAAAAAACATGGATAAAATAAAAACCAGGGACAATATATTCATATTAATATATATGGTGACATATTCATATTAATATATATGGTGACATTTATTAATATTGTAAATATGGACACTCACTTGCTGACGGCTGTGCTCACTGTTTTATAGTTCATACTTAAAACCAGCAGTAGATGGCCCACTTTTCACATATTGAAGATTATAGTGAAATCTACTTAACACTTTAAGGAAAAGAAACACATACAAAGCTTTCATCAAACACAGATGTTAGCAAATACATGCTTGTGAGGACAAGTGATTAGGAAAATGGGTAATAAGTAGTTAAGAGGGATACCAAAGCCCGGATAGTCTAGGCTATAACATCACTACATAAATAAAGTAACAAGGGTGGGAACACAAAATTGTTAACCTAGAAATATTTATTCGGCTGGGTGGATGGGAACTGTAGTCTAATACACCTGGAGATTATTAGAATGGAAAAGGCTAATTTAACTTCCTTTTTAAAGCCTTATTTTCCAATTAACTCAAAATTCTTGGCTGTTTTAAAAAGGGTTTTGGAAGATTCTTCAAAATAATAATGTTGTGGTCAGGCAGGCAGTGATAGGCGTTAGTAACTTTTGGCTCCCCTATAATATTTTAATCCCAATAACCATTTAATTGCCTCATAAATAAATGAACAGAAACAGTTGGTTACATAGATTATTTTATTATTTATTGAAATTTATTAGGCACTCAATGCCAGTAGGTGGTGTACAACCCTGGAAAATCCATAAAAACAATGGACAAAATCCAAATGCACAGCCAAAACTAAAACAATCTTATAAACAACACTAATCAAACAAAACAAGAGCCACAGATATATAGTACTATAATGCATTAATATATCAACCCCAGGTCTATGACCAAAGCCAGATTTTAGGAACTTTCTAGAACCTAAGAATAAGAATGTGATTTCAAAGAGTGATGACCATGACAGAGAAAGCACTAGATGACAACATTTAATACATACCCTATTAGTGCATACCTCTGCCTGGATATATGGGAGAACAGAAGTGATTGGAGATAAATGGTCCCTCAGATATCCAGGCTTTATGCCATACAGGGCTTCATAAATAATAACCAGCACTTTGAACTTCATTCAGAACCTGACTGGCAACCAATGCAGCTCACGCAGCAGTAATGTCATATGGGCATAACAAAAGGTACTGCCCCACTGCATTTTGAACCAGCTATAGCTTCTGGGTAGACCTTAAAGGCAGTTCCATGTAGAGCATATATTATTGCAATAATTCAATAGTGAGGTAACACACACACCCCATCAACACTGGCTGGGAACAACTTCTAAAGAAGAATGTGAACCACTAGGGCACAATGTCTCCCACTCCTAACCCAGTAACCAGCCTAGAAGGATAGTATGGTAAAGAATATCAAAATTCACTGGGAGATCAAAAAGCAGCAGGATGAACATGTCACCATGGTGGAGATGGCTTATTCGGCTAGTGTTCTGCCGCCCTCTTAACCCATTAACCGAACAGTTACTCTTAGTAGCGATGTGATGATGGAAAATGGAATACATCAGCTGAAAATTAGAAATCAGTGGACTACCCTAACATTCAATTAGATTAAAATTTTTCTGGCCAAAATAAAATATCTGGAATTTCACTCTCATTAGGCCAAATTATATATGTTTGACATTCCCCCCCAAAAAAAAAAAAAAGCAACTAAGAGAAACTACCCAGTTCTCTGTAGGAAAACTCTAATATAGGAAGTGTTTGCTTTGCTTGAGGATTATCTGCTCAACATTGAGGATTCTTCTCATTAGAGTTTCTCTTGTTCATACAGCTCAAGGGCATGTGGTGTCCTGAGGCCACAGTGACTAATGGCACCACAACCCACTGATGTAAATATTTGCATTTTTAGAATTATTCAAAAAGAAGGGCAGTATTAGCACCCTATAAAATTTGGAATCCAAGGCTGGTGCTTTCTTGGCTATAGCTTAAACCTGGCCCTGTATAATTAAAAAATGTTACTGCAGGCCCATTCAACTCCAATAATTGAAAGAGAAATTTAAAGATCTGATGAATTTTTCCCAAATTATTTCGAGTGCGGACAGGGAGGCGAGGCGATGGCAGCGCTGCTTCCCTGGCTGGCGGGTCCGGCGGAGAGAGCCCGAAGCCGCCCATCCTTTCCATTCCTCGCACAGCCCGTCCCGTCCCCACGCATCTTCAAACGTGCCAGCAGCTCCAAATGCTGCAGCGGCACAGGTATCGGGCAGAGGTGCTCACTCGGCTGGGCTCAGCTCGGAGGAGGACACGGTGCAGGCCGTCGCCTTGCCTCCCTGTCCATGGACAGGTGGGCGCTATCACTGCCTCGGGTGGCCTCTCCCAGTGGCCCCTTCGGATTCGGGCTGGAGGGACTTGGGAAGGAAGCCAAGCTCGGTTCGCCCGGCTCTTTCGCTTGGCAGGTGGGCGCGCACCCGCGGCTCGCTTCCTGGCTCTGCCCAGCCCGCCTGGCTTCGGCGCGGCCCTGACGGGATGAGTGGAGGGCCTGGCGGGGAGGCACTTGCTGCCTTGGCCAGAGCTCCGCCGCCAGGCAGGAGGGCCCGCCTGTCAGGTGCACTGGGCTCCCCAGGCAAAGCTCTTCATGCTCTGCCCGATGCCAGGCAGGGATGGCGGCTGGGTGCTTCTCCCAGGGTGGGCCGATCCTGCGCTGCAGCCATGGGAGATTCGCCTCCCCACATGGGGTTGGGCTGCCCTCTCAGGCAGGGGAGGCTTTGTCGTACTGGTAGTAGGGCGTCGTTTTTAAAAGAATTGGCTTTGCCTTCGAAGGCAAAGGGAAGGCGGCGACAGGAGCACCTGAAGCCAAGTGTCTCCGCTGGGCTCCGGTTGCAGGGAGGAGCCCTGGCTGGCCGTGCATGGTTGCGCCAAATGCCGCAGCATTGCTCTAAATGCCGTGGCAGCACGGGGAGAAGGGAAAGCAACTGTGGCGGAAGATCTCCTGATACGAAATGCCCCACCAACGCCAAAGTCAACGCAGGCAGCACCATGTCCGGGTATGCAACAAAAGTACTTCCTAATGGCAAGCCCCCCCCCCCCACCGCCATTCCCCTCCATTTCGCATGTTCAATTTAGGCCTTAATTTGGGGGGGGGTGTTAATTTGATTTTATGCCTATAAAACATTCTGGGACTTCCTATTGGGGGAGGCCGTATTGTTGGAGAAACACGGTATATATTTTAATTATAGAACTTTACCTTGACTACTGCTAATGTTGCTTTTTCAACAGCTGTTATGATCCAGAAATTACAACTTGCACATCTGTCTGTTGTGCACACAGAACAAGCTGGGTTTTATATGAAGTTATCAATTGTGTGATAATATCACATTTTATTAAGCATTCTTGCTCTGAAAAAATAGGTAGGATCCACAGCTATAATTTAGAAACTGAGAAAGCCTTTGGTGTAATCTACTGGATTTTTTCTAGGCACTTTTAATATACTTTGAGTTTTCCCAAAAATTTTATATTTTGTATCTGCAAATAAGTGACCATTAATGCTGTGCCCTTTCTGTTGTGAAATTTATGACAAGGATGTCGGGTTTTTTATAATTTCTTTTTAATTTTGCTTTAGAATCCTCTGCTTGTATGATTAGACTGTCTGAAAATACCAATGGAACTGTGACAAGGGACAGCCATACATTTCTACTGCATGCTGTTACATGTGCACAGAATTTTATTTGTTTTGAAAATAAACCAAACACTTCTATTCTTAATCTCATTTTATTACTGCAGTAGTTCTCAAACTTTGCAATACTGCAACTTTCTAAAAAAGATAATAAATTTTACTGGTCCTCCTCTCCTTCAAATAGAAATAATAATTTGATTAGATTGGGGAAAGAAGCAAATATGCTACTAACTTTTAATAACTTTAATGGTTAAAGTTATTCTATATATCCAAGGGATTCTCAAACGTTGAAGAACTGCAACAGCCTGCCATGACTATATAATGAGTAGATATATATGAGTCATATAGAAATTAGATTCTCTCCACTACAGTGTAGACATGAAATACTTTAATAAACTTCACAATGAAATGGGAGTATGATTATTTTTGCATCTTCTAAATCAGTCTATGCCTCAAGTAATTGAAGTAATCAGCACCATGTTAACATGTGCATTAGGCCAAGAGAAATTAACATGAAAAAGTAGACATTTGAAAAATACATTGGTTCATTGTTTTGCTTAATCCTCCGATTTGTTATTAACTTCATTTATATCATATTATTGTTCTATAAACAAGTAGCAGGATAAAAGTAGATAAGCAGATTATATACTTTGCCTGTATGTACTTGACACTTAAAAGGAAGGTCAGAAACAGGTCATCAGTGAAAAGTAGCATGAGAAAATCAAGTATTCCATTAGGGATTCCCCTTCCCTGTGACAGACATAAAGGTGTGTGGTGAATCTTAAAGTTACCAGAATATGGTGGGGAAACCACTTTCAAACTTCTGCCTGCAAATTGTCCTTTGCAAATCTAGAAGACAATTAACTCCACGTTTGCATTACATGAATTGTAAAATGTAGCTGCTGTACATTATGCATTGATTGCTGTACTGAATGCAGGCTTTTTTAAAAATAGAGTTTGTGTTATGGAGATATTATACTTGCTGTCCCTTCAAAGCAGAGTTTGTCCCCAAGAAAAGGCACAGAAGCGGTTTTTCCAGCTAGCATAACTAGGAGTATTGTAATTACCATGTGGAATAGAATGCCAATGGACAATTTTTCTTCCTTGTTTTATATTATTTTGTGACTTTCCAAAATAACAGAACAATCTCAATTGGGAGACAGGATGACTTTATTGATCAGGCAGGATGGGTGTACGTGTTCCACCTTCCTCTCCTCCCCCTCCTTTCTGAGAGTTTATTACAAGAACAAAATGAATCTGGTAAAATCAATAGTGCTTCTGACCCAACTTCAAAGCATTCCATTTCACATTTATTTCCAACAGGAATACTAGTGGCAATCCTACTACTATCTTGATATCTGCTGCACTCAATGGCCACTGGGTGAGCTATCTTGAGTTGACTTCCAGTGTTGTCTTCCACAGCCCCACCAAGGTTTTGAGGAAGGCCTTTAATATCTTGTTGATGTTTTATAGCGCCAGACATTCACAGATCCATGCACGTGGCATTAAGTTGTAGCCTTACCTCGAGTCTTGGGCAACTGCTCTATCTATGAGAAACGGATGTTTTGAGCTTCTGAATAGAATACTTTATTGGCCAAGTGTGATTGGACACACAAGGAATTTGTCTTGGTGTAAATACTCTCAGTATACATAAAAGAAAGGATACATTCGTCAAGAGTCAAGAATCATAAGGTACAACACTTAATGATAGTCATAGGGTACAATAAGCAATCAAATCATACTAGGAAACAGCCAGTATAAATTGTAAGTATACAAGCGACAAAGTTACGGTCATACAGTCACAAGTGGGAGTGGATGGGTGATAAGGAATGATAGAAGATTAACAGCAATAGTAGTGCAGACTTTGTAATAGTTGAACAGTGTTGAGGGAATAATTTGTTTAGCAGAGTGATGGCTTTCGGGGAAAAACTGTTCTTGTGTCTAGTTGTTGTGGTGTGCAGTGCTCTATAATGTCATTCTGAGGGAAAGAGTTGAAACAGTTTATGTCCGGGATGTGAGGGATCTGTAAATATTTTCACAGTCCTCTTTTTGATTCATGCAGTATACAGGTCCTCACTTGAAGGCAGGTTGGTAGTAATAGTTTTTTCTGTAGTCCTAATTATCCTCTGAAGTCTGTGTCTGTCCTGTTGGGTTGCAGAACCAAACCAGGCAGTTATAAAGGTGCAGATGATAGACTCAATAATTCCTCTGTTCAACTGTATCATCAGCTCCTTGGGCAGTTTGAGCTTTCTGAGTTGGCGCAGAAAGAACATTCTGATGTTGTTCCCAATACTCTTCTGAGTTGTGTTCATGTATTGGGCCATATGGTCCTATAATCTGACAGCTATGATGCCTGATAGGACTTTCCATGTTGTTGGCCAATAGTTGGATGGTGCTGTTCCCTTGTGGGAGTCTTTCATGATCAACAATGTCATCCTTTTAAATTATCCAGACAGGGTGGAAGTCTGATGCTAACAGCTGGTTCATTTATGCTGCTAGGTGTTCATGCATTGCTCTTAAGTTTGTTGAGCTAGCAATTGTGGATCATGTATGGGCCAGATGCTGTCCAGCTCTTCATGTTCTTGACCCACTGTTGGATGTCTGCTCTTGTTATGGTGACTTGTTCCTGTTTTGGGAAATTGCTGTGGTTTGTTCTCAAGTCCTGCAGCCACTTTTCACTGGTATCACGTGTCTTCTCTTTCTCCCATATGTTTTCCCAGTACTGTTCAGTTGCTGCTGTTAGTGGCTCTCCTGTTACTGTATTGTTGTATTGCAGTTGGGAGTACATCTTGGACGGTTCTTTGGAGAACAGTAGTATTTAAATAGCATTTAAATTATAACCACATATATGTGAAGTGAGTGTATGTCAACAAAAGAAACGTTCACCAACGTGATGGCAAATACTGTCAATATAACTAGTTATTTTGTCCTATTTACTCTGTATTTTGTATTTTATATTACCCTATAACTCAATAAATGTTAACTCTCAATATAACAAGTTATTTTGCAAAGGTTTTGCAACATGTTGTTAAGTATGAACTGGGTTAAGAAGTTTAAATTACAGCTTGTTTTCACCTAATTTTGTCTGATGGATTAACAGAATTAAAATCAATAGCAAAATTAGCTGAACTATTTATGGTCCATGTGTTTTATACCCATGGCTGAATTTGATTTGTGAGATACATGAAAATGTCATGCAGCTTCATTGCTTGAATTGTAAGATTAACAAGGTTTACACCCAATGAAATAAATTTATCAATGCTTTATCTTGCTACTTTAAGCTGTATTACATTACTTTTTGGACACAATTTTTTCCAAGCAAAGGAATAAATATATCAATTAATCAAATAGCAATAGATTGTATCCAATGGTGTGTGGAAAATTGAATTATCCCATTTTTGTCAGTCTTTCATTGTATGCTACAGCTTTCTGTATTATATTCCACTATGTTAGAGAAAATAATTTTCATATTACTTTTATATTAACTTGTAAGTGCATTACTCCCTCTTTCACTATTGGAGTATTATATGTACTACTACTCTATTAGAGTCATAACAGTACTTCACTATAATATTCAAGGTGAATACATTTTAAAAATAAGCACAGCTGAACCATCACTCATTTTTTTCAGCTGTACAGAATGATTGCATACTCATTTAAACTAGTCATATTGCACTGCTGCATCTACATACAGTGCTTGCAGTCTTCTGCATATATGAAAGTATCTTCTCAGACCTTACAACAGACACCTGAAGGTTAAAAGCAGAACCTGCACAATATTGCATATAGACATATGTATAATGCATTCTATGCTATCAGTAATTGGGGTAACCAATCCAAAGTCTTTCATTCTTAAATATGATTAATCAATGAAGTACTGAAATTTGAAGGAATGTTAACAAATTGAAAGGACTACTGTTAACCAAGAGACAAAATCCTATATCTTTTTACTTTTCTTAGGCATGGCCAAATATGCTGCTTTTCAAATATATTTATTCAAAGGCTACAAAACATTTATTATTTATATTTATCAGGTTGTATTACTTATAAACTACATCTTACAATTAAAACATGAATACAGATTAAAGGTGTTCAGTAAAATATTCTAAAGCATATTGTAAAATCTTAAAGCTGGATTTTAACACCATTAAACACTATTCACATGGTTCATTGATTAAAGAAGAGCATAAGTTCCAGTGGGTTTGTGGAAGTAGTGTGATTTTTTGCTAGCTGTTGGATTTTGGGGCTTCATACCCAACATGCAACCAGGTTCACATAAATATATTGCACAATAATGTGGGTTTATTCATTTTGTTTAATAGAAAGCCACAGTAGTTTCTAAACTATACTTTATGATCAAGTGCAGTAAATAAACTCTGTCAATACTATTTTATTCAATATTGTTTACAGTACAACCTTTTATTAAATATATAAAAGGGATTCATAACCTATTTAAAAGGTATGAGATGAGACAAACAAGTGAACTTGAAGAAAATTGTTTCCAAACTGGTGAATAAAAGAAAATTATAGATTATGGAGGAAGCTATCATTAGTTTTCTACTTATGCATTATTTTATTTCAATGTTTACCTTCATATTCACAAACTGAATCTGTAGACATTTACGTAGATTTCCAAGTGAAGAGAAATAATTAAAACAAAAAGAGATGTCCTGCAAAGTGGCAATACATTGCTGGTATCTAGTCAGATATGAAGAAAAGTTCCAAGGAATTATATCTTCTAGCAAATGAAACACAGGAATGTACTGTTTCTTCCCAAATGATAGAAAATCAGTAGAATTGTTATGGATGGCAATAGAATTGGAGGTTCACGTGAATATCTTACCGTCTCTGCAATCAGTATCTGACCACAGCACTGGCTACCAAAGTTGTGCAAAGTAAACAATTGCTCCATTTCCTTTTGGAAATGGATATTGGATATTTAGAGTGAATTCCAAAGCAGGATGCAAAGAATATTTCATAATATTGTGACCATGCTTGTTTTTTGAGTTAATATGACAATAATTGTAAGCATGGAATGTGCACTTGCATACAATTCTAAACTGTGCATTAATAGAACACAGATTTTAGTGGAATTGACTTCCATATGCTGTGCTTATCTTTGGACTATAAGGTTTTGTGTAACAAATGTAAAATTTGCAGAAGTGACTGAGCCTCATAGTCCAATGCTAAGCACACTACATGGAAGTCAATTCCACTAAGACTTGTGTGTTCTAGCTACACTACATTCCACACTATTTCATTAGGATGAAACTTGTGCAACTTGAGTGTATTGCACTCTATAAACTGTATCACAACCCATATGCTTGGAGTTTGCTGTTAAGTACATAATAGTACATGAGCTACACACATGCTAGGAAGGTGAAAACCATGGCTTCCCCCACACATGAACCCACAAGGGAAATCCTATGAGTAGAACTGTATACGTGGCAAACTATATATAGATTATATATTATTGTTTCTTTAAAGAAATTCTGTAATTTATAAAAAAAGTTTCTTTCAAAGGAATTCTGTTTCTTACTATTATGCATGTTACCACATTTGATAAGTAGTATTTTAAATCATAGCTAAGTTTGATTTCGCCTTCAGGTCTAGGAATTGTCTATTATTCTTATTCCATCTTTTTTATTTACCTACTTGCAGTCTCCTATGGTGCTCAGTATTTTAAAAACATTTTTCCATATGCTTGAATACATGCATTTCAGGCTTTGTCTTAGGAAGAATTGTTCACATGTAAGCCAGCCATACTATATTTATGGATTTACTTGTTCATTCTGTGTAGACGGATTTCAGACTCCATGTTCAACCTTGATAGCATAATCATTTCACAAGCATTTTATACCAACTAATTACATGAGAGTCAGTTAAACAAATTTGCTATGTAGGAAATCTCACTGATTTCATAGAAAAACACACTTAAGTACATTTAAACAAAAAAAAAAGCCACAAACTCAATAAATTAAATAGTTTTCTTTGAGATAGAAATTTAAATATTTGTATTTTGAAATGTGACTCATTTCTATATTTTATATGTTAAGATGTTTTTGAGTCATTAAAATATATGAGGTACTTTCTTACAATGACAGTAACAGTAAAAGATGCAGAAGTCACAAATACAGAAAATAAGCATAAGAATCCAATAGAATTATTATAAAATACCCTTTTTTCTTTCTACCACTGCAATCTTTTTAAAGCTTTTAAAGTTCCCAATGTCTTAAAAATCTAATAGGAACATTTTATAGAGGGACATATATAAATAAGATCATGCAAAAATTAAATTATCCAACTCTCATGTAGAATGAGGGTTCCTATACTTACAACCACTTGTTTAGTGAACATTTGAAGTTACAATGGCACTGAAAAAGTGGTCACGTAATCAAAATTTGGATGCTTAGAAAACTGACATGTATTTATAACAGTTGCAGAGTCCAGGGGTCATGTGATCATCTTTTGAGAGCTAGCCAAATCAATGGGGAAGCCAGATTCATGTTACTAATTTAACAACTGCAGTGATTCACTTAACAACAGTAGCGGAAAAAAGTTGTAAAATGGTGCAAAACTCAACAACTGTCTCGTTTAGCAATGGACACTTTGCACTCAACTGTACTATACTACTATACTACTGGTGCAGATAAAACCTGGCACCAGGTTTTGGCCTAAAATTCTATGAATTCCTCTGAACCTGGGGCTTAAATTGAAGTGAATGTGCCCTTTGACAAGCAGGCTACCAATTTTACAGAGAAATACACAGAGAAAATATACACAAGACTGTCATATTGCCTATACTGCAGAGCAAGGGTGGCAAACTCAAGGCCTGCGGACCAGATCCAGCCTGCAGGGTTAGGGTTAGCGTTAGGGCTACAACCATTGGTGGGATTCAATTTTTTTTACTACCGGTTCTGTGGGTGTGGCTTGATGGGTGTGGCAGAGGAAGGATACTGTAAAATCTCCAGTCAGAAGTGGTATTTGCTGGTTCTCTGAACTACTCAAAATTTCTGCTACCGGTTCTCCAGAACTGGTCAGAACCTGCTGAATACCACCTCTGGCTGCAACCCTGGAAACAGCTTATGACACACCCGCAGTGCCTCTGCCAGCGACAAGTGGGTTCAGGAAGTCTGCATGTGGCTCTCCCAAGCTCCATTTTAGGCTGCGATAGCCTTTTACAGCTGTCTGTCGAGCTCCATTTTCACTGGCAGAGCACCCAGGCCACCACAGGAACACCTGACATGAGTAACATTGAGCTGGCCACGCCTACCCTGGCCATGCTCCCAACGTCAAACACAACCCTGATGCGGCCCTCAATAAAATGGAGTCTGACACCCCTGCTGTAGAGACATACATATATCATGTAGGAAAATACATTTCATACTGCAATTGTATAGGAATTTAAAAGAAGCTACAAAGTTGCATGAATTATGCAAGCAATCTGTGCGCACAAGTATAAACACCAGTTTTACAAAGACCTGAGCATATGACAAAGACTGTATCCAAGCTTTTCACAAGCAGTTATTAGTTAGCTGCCTACACACTGTTAACACATTTCTAATTATCTAACTCTGAAGTTATGAGTATCAATATGGAAATTACATCTCTACTGCATGTCACTTGTGAACTTCAAACATCTTTGTAAATGTTACACAGTGGTATTTTTTTTAAATGAGCCTAGAGAAATAGAGATAAAAAGAGAGTATCATTTTCCACATTAATTTCCTATGGATTTCCTAAATCTTTTCTGGAAATTGAAACTTCGGACATTCTGATGACAAGATTTTCTTCAATGATTTTGGCCAGGTACGATGGCTTGTTTCTTCCCATAAGATTCAATTTTTTAAGACTTTAAAATATTTTTTTCCAAGCCGTCAAGAGGATTGCCTCTTTTTCCCCCCCTCCAGTTGCTTTGCATTTCATGGCAATCTTTGGATAATACTTGCAGATATAGGATAGGCCCAGCAAAACATACCTTGCATTATCCTCAAAATATCTTGCATTTTGTGTGAGCCACTTCTTGTAAAATCTCATTTTTAGAAATATGATCATGGTAACATGTTTCATAAGCAATGCTTGTAGAATATTTTGAGCTTTTGTGCTGTTGATTGGTAATTTCCAAGTTTCACTTGCATAGGTTGTTGCTCATAAAGTAACACTGTGAAGCTGGTTGTTTGCTACGCTGTCAGCAAACTACAATTGAGATAGTCATACCACCAGTACTGTGACTCACAACTGCAGTTGGGACTGGAATTGTAGTCATAAGTTGTTGCAGTCATAAGCCGAGGCACCACATGTCCAGACTCAATTTTACAACCCGTTTACAATGGACATATGCTGAATCGCTGTGGTTGCTAAGCAAATAAAATGATTCAGCAAATCACATGGCTGTTATGTGAATCTGTTCTTCCAAATGAGTGCTTTTTGCATACACCGGCAAAAATACCACATATCATAATCACATGAACATTAGGACAATGCAACTGGTCATAAATGGAATCCAGTTACTGAGTGCCTGAAATAAAATCATATGACTGCAGGGAGGGGGCGGCAGCCGTAACTTCAAGGATGGGTTATAAGTGGCTTTTTGGAAGTCTGTCATAACTTAGAACAGCTGTTAAACCAGTTGTAAGTCAAGGACTACCTACAGTACACTAATGTTTTTTTCAAATTTGCAGTAAGATTATCTATCTCAATGCCTGCATGACTTGATGTATGCTACCTACTGTAGATAGGTGAACTGTAGATAGGCACATTCTTGATGGTTGGCGTTCAATATCCAATTCTGTATTTCCAAGATGCATTTTTTGTTGTTTTTTATCCTCAGCAGCTACTTCTATATTGGCTTGTATGTCCTGTCATTCATTCAGAAAGTCATTCATTTTTGCTAAGAGAACAGTTTAATCCACTAAATTCAAATCTGTAGTAGTTTTTCCATGGAATGTATACATATGTTCTATTAGCCTTTCTCATGACAAAGCCTACAGTCAGAAGGAATAATGGCAAGATTATGCACTATAGCTGTAATGTTGTATTAATATTGAAAAACAGTTGATACCATTATCAGTCTTCACACAGCACCTGGAATTCATGCAGAGACTATATAATAGACAAATAACAATAACAAATAAATTCTTATGATGTTCCATGGTGATTCTGTGTATGTTGTCAAGTGGCTTTTGAAATTAGTGTAATTGATTGACAACAGATGCTGGGATTCAGTATTTTGTTCAGTGATGTTGCACAGCATAAACACTTAGTCAATGTAGCCCAACTATTTATTCCCATAATGTATTGTCCCCTGCATCTAGAAGCTGCCTTAATGGAATGAAACAAACAAAAAACCAGCATTAGGACCTGAAAGAAATGTGATGCTTCTCCAGTTGTAACTATTGATGGCATTATGGTTTTGGCAATATGACCAATGACTTCATTTTTCCACTTGCCTAAGACACACTATTTTTGCCACAAATTCATTGAGTAGTCCTGTTAATTCCTACTTCTTGCTGTTCCCACTAGAATGATTTCAGTAGTTTGACATTGTCGATTTAGTGTAAATGAGGGACTCTGTCATTCTTTAATGTTCTTGTTGCTTGCAGAGTTTTGCTGTGATCATCCCCTGGTTTACGGACAAGACCGGACACACGAAAATTATGTTGTGGCTGACCATGGTAGATATTGTACTTCTCTGAAATGCTTTACATAGCATATTTCTTGTTCTTCTTTAATGAGCAGAAGCTTCCCATTCTTATATTTGAAAGGAGCCATTGGACTTCACCTTTGTTCCTGTTATATTTCAGACAATACAATATATACAGTATATTTTCACTCGCTGCTGCTTCTGCTTCCTTGTCTTTCAAGCTTTTTTGTTTTTATTCAGCTCAGCACATTCTTTTGAGCAAGGCTTGACACAAGCAGGGAAAAAGAAATGCATTTTTTGCCAGTTTCAAAAAAACTGGATTACTGAGACCAAAGTTACCTCCTTGGAAAATGCTTTCATTTGCATGCATTATACCAGATGACATCTGACCTACAGTTGCGATTTCAGTATTTGCAGTTTGTTCTGTCATCAAGACTAGAGTTCTTTCTGTAAATTTATTTCTTATTTTGTCTGACTTCCTTGTTTCCATGCTAGTTTTTAGAAGGCAGAAATATGCAAAGACATTGCACAGTGCCAAAAAAAAACCCGTAGAAATGTAATTTGGCTATGTTTCTTACAAATAGACAAACACACACTTAGGTTATCCTTTCAAGTACTTAGCTTGAAGAGAAAAAAAATTATTGTGTTATTTGGAACATCACTGAAAAATCTGTATTTCAGAATACATAACCAGAAATAGAATTCAGATGATTTGGATATCTTATTGCCTTCAACTTTCTTATATTTTTAGTGAATAGTAACTACTGCAGCAATATTCCCAGGTATATGCATTTTAGAGTGGCTGAGATTAATGATGCTTGAACATTTACTTTTCCTTTAAAAATAGATATGTAGGATAACTTAACTAAGATCCTGCTAGCCATCATCTTTCATCGGTTTAGGCTGGTGCACCAAATGCAGCCCAATTTAGATGAATATACTTTAGTTTAATATTGCAGAATACATCCAGTAGGTTAACTCAAGCACAATAGCTTTATCTATCTTAATAATATTAATTATTCATTGATTTCCAGATAACTTCATATTTCATTTCATATTACCAAGTTACTAAATCTTTATTGGCACTAAATGAAAACATTGGGTGGCTGTCCTATATGCTGTATTACATTTGACTAATTACCTGCCTTTAAATTGTGTCAACATTTAATGACTACATTAAATAGGCTTTCTCCAGGATGATCTCTCTCTCCAACTGGCCCTTCAGGTCTTCCAATGTGCTGTCCAGACAGTGTATGGGAATTGGATAGTTAGATAGCAATTGTGAGCTGTCCCCTTAAGGGAATGCATCATGGTAAATGTAGTTAAGGTATCCTGGGAAATGTAGTCCATATCACGTGATCACATCTGTAATCCAGATTGGTCACTAAATTGACCCTCAATGGGTTGGGGGAGTTTTCCTCACTCTTGGCTGAGCTCACATACTCGTAACTGTTCTATTTCTACCGCTACGAGATGAGGGGAAAAGGATAGGAGATAACCATCTTTTTACCTACAAGACAGATATGCAAAGGATTGGTCATTAAAGAAGAACTTCATCACAAATGTGAGTTATGAGGATACCTGATGAACCAATAAAAATACTTTGTTATGGATGTAAAGAACACAGAACATCCAGCATGCATCTACAATAACATATCTTGTCTCTCAGCTTTTTCTAAAACCAGCTTGAACATCTGGTACTCCCTTTCTATTAAGGTTCTAATGTATGTTGGATAATTCTATGCATTGTTTTGCTAACATGTAAAACTAAAAATAATGCCTATACATTAGTTTGCATACTTTGTTTTTACAGATTCTGTTGCTGCTGCTGCTTGCTATATTTCAGTTCCAGCAGCCCACTTTGTAATGACTAGAGTACTGCTCTAACTTTATATCAAGTATTAGAATAAGTAGGGAATGCAGAGGTGTGATGACTCAGTGCCTTAAAAGATGTTGGAGATGGTCTCTGCTCCAGAAGTTTGAGTCCTAGCATCGTTCGACGGAGTGAGCTATCTTCACTTTCTTCAGCTTCTCCCCATCCAGCAGTTCAAAAACATGCTACATGCAAGTAGATAAATAGGTAACAGTTCAATTGGAAACGTGGTGGTGTTTCATGCAGATGGTCAGAACCCTGCCAGTGTTGGACCTATTTGGATGCCCTGCTCGACTGTGAGGCAACATCAACGGTGAGAGAAGGCCCTAGATAACACCTCAGGATGTCGTTCTTTCTGGTGTGGAGCTAGTTTGCCCCGTGGTGCACCATGGATAAGTGTGTGGGTGTGAACTAAATAAACTAGCACTCTTTGGCAGCCAATTAACTACTATGTACTAACACTGTAGTCTCCTGGCTAATTGTACCATCATTGTATGCTAAATAAGTAGAGAATAACTGCTAAAGTATCTTGAATGTTGACGTCTCTTTTGTACAGTATTTCAGTATATTCCTTCTTTGAATGGGTTACTACTTATCCATTAGTTTCTTTAGCATATCAATTTAAGGTCAGAATCCTTAAAATATCCCTTGTTTTTCTACGTCTATTTCCATCTTCAATGTATTTACAGAAGTTGTAATAATTTTGTTTCCAGCAGCTTCTTGAAATTCAGCTTCATTGATTTCATTCCATGGTTCCTATGCTTCCTTATCGAACAAAGCTCAGGATTTCAATCTGTTGCTTATGTTCTCCTCCAAAATGGTGGATATACATTCAAGATTCCACTATGGGAACTAGTCTGTTTTCTTTCACTTTAGCTTGATTTCAAGTTTGACAGTTTGTGATCTGTTCGAGTCAGCTACCAAGGCATGTTTTGGAAGTTACAACTGAGTTCTTTCATCTTCTTATGCCAATAATGTAACTAATTTATTTGTGTTCCAGGTCATACCTGTGTATCTTGATTATTTGAAGATTGTGTTAGCAAAAACATTCTAGGAGGCATACAACATCCAAATATATAATTATAGCCATGTAATGTTATGCGTACAATTGGGACCAGAATTTTGGTCACTAAGCATTGCATTCATTAAGCAAGTCATTGCTTGACCAGATTCAATTTTCAGGACTATTTTTACTGCAGTCATTAAGCGAATCACCATGGTTGTTAAGCAGATAATGTTCTTGTTAAGTCAATCCATTAGTCATTATGGAATCCAGCTTCTCTAATTGACTTTGCTCGTCAGAAACCAACTGGAAAAATCGCAAATTGGAATCCCATGACTGCAGGACACTGCAACTATCATAAATGCGAGTGATTGCCAAGTACCTGAATTGCAATCACATGACCGCAGGGGTGGTGCAATAGTTGTAACTTCGAAGACAAATCCTAAATCAGTTATTCTGAGAATGAATAATCATAAACTGGAGACTACCAGTAAAACAATTAAAACTTGATAACAGAACACAGAATAAAAAACAACCATAACAATAAAAAAAACAAATGAACAAATAACCCCAGGCCTGGTCTTATGGTCTTTCCAGAATTCCAGGAGACTGACCACCATACATGTTTCTGCAGGGTTTGATTCCAGAGCACAGGGGCAACAACAGAGAATGCAGAATTCTTTAATCCTACTGGATAAGCAATGTTTAATTGAGGAAGCCTTGAGTGCCTCACTTTATCTAAATGTGTTGAGTGGGCCAAAATAATCGGAGATAAATACTTTCTCAAATAATCCCTACTCAAGTCCTATGCTATTAAGGTTCTTATAGGTGATGATCAGCATGTGCATTGCATACAGAGCCCAACTGGCAACCAATGCAGCTCATTTAGAAGCAATGACACATGGGCATAATAAAAAGTGTCTGTTACTGCTTGTGCTGCCACAACATAGAAACTAAAGAATATGACTGCAATAGAAATATGCAAGTTCCATTACCAAAGTGATAAGGGGTTAATCATACCTATCAGTAATTGCTCTGATCTAAATAAATTTCCTTATTACTTGCAAATAGGAAAAATACTGCACTTCCCAATACTTCTGTCTTGTCAAATAGACTCTGGTCGCATTGTAGCATGTCAGTACATCATGCAAAGTTTTGGAAAGTCCCTGCTACTGCTTGAGGACAAACATTTGGAGGCTCACTGGTTGCATATGAGTACATTTTCCCAAAAGATACCTGCACATAGCTGAAAATAAAAAAAAATGTATAAGTAAAAGAAGGTCAGACATAGAAATGTATACCATTCATTGAATGAAGCTTGATGCAAAACATTATAAACTGCAGAACAACAAAAAGTCTCTGTGATATACACTCTTGTGTACTGTTCTCTCATAATGAATTTAACCTAAATACTGCCAAAATTATAATCTGACCACAAAAACCAAGGAGAGGTACTACATGTATAGACAACTCCAAGGGTGGCAGAACAATAAACAAAAAATAATATACAGAAGAAACAAGCTATATACATCCACAAAACTAATACATAAGCACACAAACCAATTCTATCTGGGCAGAACATCCTTAATGGCCATCCATGAAATAAGACACTACTAAGAATGCAGGAAAGTGACTATTGTTTGAAGGTCTGTCTTTTCCCAGTTATAGCCACCCAACCCATTGGAGCAGAAAGGGAGTTAGTTCCTGATATTAAAGAGGTCCATGTAGGGGGACCAAGACGGCTACCTCCCTGTAGAACAGCATCTGAGGAGATAAAGACTGCCATCCATCTTCAGAAGCTTTTGACATGCCCTGAAAGCATGGTTTTGTCAGCGGGACTGGGGACCCCAGGGCAAAATGAAGCCCATCAAGTAATTTTATTGTTGTCACCAAGGAGGTAAGGGGTTTACTGGGTTTTGTATCTGGAGTTCTGCAAACTGTTAACTTCTATAAATAGCACAGAGTCACTGTGAGTTGGGCAGGCACATGCACCTTCTTAATAAAGTTGGAAAAGTATGAAGGACCTTAGAAATGTATACTAGGTAGGCTAAGTAGGGCCTTGAATAGGAAAACCAAGCATCAGAGTGCATAAACCTGGCAGGAAAGACCATTTGTTTTTATCTTGTGTATATGCAAAAAAGCACCCCTTCCTACATATGTACCCCTCATAGCTACTCCTAATAGGTGCCATTCTAGCACAGGCAACTCCCGGTATCTAAATAATGGAATGCCACATAGACTTAAGATAAGCCTCAAAAGGAGTTGCGGCCACTTATAAGCCCGATAGCCTTTGCCCGTGCCTTTAACTAAGCGCTTCGCAAGCAAACAGCCATTCAATAGGCGAAGTCATCAGGAGAGATATCTGTACTTCTCCTGTTGAATCCCTGCCTGTCCCGGACCCAATCAAGGCGGGGAAATTCTAGGACGCAAAAAATGGGGATACATTTCGGACACCACCCGTCACTGTTCCAGAACTGGGAAGAAACGCGTTCCAGTTCAAACAGGATGGTTTCCTCCTCGGCAAAGCAAACGGGGCGTAGTAGCTCCAGAGGAAGTTTGAAACCAAGCCCTGAACTGCAAAGCCCCGGGGGAGGTGAAGGCAACCCCAGGCCGTCGTTTTAATGGAGCGTACACTGGCGTACACGGAGCCGTCCCAACTCCGCTGCTCTGCGCTCACTCACGACCCAGCCCGCGTTCGTCTAGAGCCCAGCGGGGAGGGTGCTCAAGTGCGCCTCCGCAGAGCGGGCACGGCGCAGCGAAAGGCGCCTTTCCCGCCTGCTCGAAGGTCCCTCCTGAAGCTCAGCTCCGAGCCTTTGCCGCCACCACCTCCGCCGCGCGCGCTTCGAGAGCCGAATGGGCTGGCAGAAGTTCCCGAGAGCCAGCAACAACTCAAGAGCCAGCGGCCCAAGGAGCGCCTGCGCACTGCAGGGGCGCCAGATTTGGCGGGAGGGGGAGTGTCCAAAAAGCCTTTGTTAGATGGCATCTGTTTACAGAGTTTACGCTTTCATCTCAACCTGTTTCCTCCTCCCCTCTCCGGCTCCTGAGAACTTAACAGCATAAGAACCCTTTTTTAAGAGGAGACACACGCCAAGCACTGCTTCCAGCTGCATAAAGCCCTCTCCTCCCCCGCCCGCCCACCCACCTCTCGCCTTTTTCCCCCAGTGACTAATGCAAGGATGGCCAGGAGACCTAGGCACAGGTAAAAAGGCAAAGACTGTGGAAAGGGCAAAGCAAATTTCTTTGCAACACCGAGGCATTTTTTTTAAATTATTATATTTTTGGGTCGTTGTTTCTCTCGCGCTCTCTCTCTCTCTTGCTGGCTCTTTCGGTCTCTAGATATGTTGGTAATGTGCGCGCGCGTGCATCTAGTTTTGTTTCATAGCTGCAAGATTCTTTGGGGGGAAAAGTTAAAAGGGTTGGAGAGAGATTGAGAACTGTTGCACAGGGTTCAGAGGAAGCATTCTCTGCCAGTTCACCTGTCAGGACGTGCGTTAAATCGCTGTATTTAAATAAAATGCTGCATTGAATCAGTTGGTGCTTAGCAACTCACTTTCTCCTTGGGCTACTTAGATTTCCCCCCACCTCCGCCGCTTATTAGCGATTAGGAATAGATCATAACACTCGGATCCGTGCAGAATTTCCAGAAGGGGTGGGTGAGCGTCCGACCGAGTTGCAAGTTGTACATGAGCCGAAATAATTTCAGCAAAGACTCGGGAGCCGTTCCAGTCTTGCAAGGGGGAATCCGTTGCTTCTGACAGTCGCGATCTTGGTTTGCCGATCGTTTGGGGTTACAGGAGGCGAGAAAGCACAATCCTCACGCAAAAAAAGAGCAAAATGTCGGAGCTGCAGGTACCCGATTCCGTTTTCATTCATTCGTACTTTCATTCATTCTTCGCGGCTGGGTAAAATGACAAGCAGGGTGGGAGGAAAACTAAATCCCTTTTTGCAGTTGTCGGTTGCTTTCGGGAACCGCAAACCCATTGCCTTTGAATTTGGCTCTCTACTTACTTTCTTTTCTTTAATTTTTGGAAGTGCTTGATAGTGAAGTTTGCGTTCGCGTTGCATGCTTTTTTAAAAAAAAAACTTCTGCGGGAGTTCGAGCTTTCCCTGCAGCGCGGCATGGGACACTTTGGCACCGCAAGACGAAGTTGCAGGTGGGGGTGGGGGTGCGGGGAAAGGACTGGTGGTTTGTCAACTGTCACTTATTTGGTAATGGTGGAGTTTTTGACCTTGCTTTGCAGGCCTGGGTTTGACAGTTTCTACGGAGGGGAACTTTACCCCCCCAAATATATATATAAATCATCTTGCTGAGGTGCTCGTATGTGGCGACGGGTGATCGTCCGGGGCGAGGACGGCTTGTGGTTGTGGGGAAATGTTGCAGGGTGGAGGTGACTGAGGCTACCCGCTGCTTACTCCTTTTCCCCTTTGCGCTGCGATGGCACGCAAGCAGCCGGCTAGCGAAAAACCTGCGCCTCGTGGTCTGCAGAAACGCTCGTTCCATGCGGGATTGTTTGCTTAAATTAGCTCGGGAGAGCGTCCACGTGGAGTCAGGGTTGAACAGGCTTTCTCTTTCGCCCTCGCCGTTTTTCCTCTCAGCTTTCCTTGGCACGGAAAGCGAAAGGCTAACCTTTGGAACTCCGGAAAGTTCCGCTTCCCTCCTAGGAGAGGAAAAGAAAAGAAAGCGAGGGCAGAGGAGGCAGCCTTGCAAAATCATATATATATAATTATATATATCAAAATCATATATATATAATTATATATATGGCCATTGTTTGCATGCATGCAGACAACATTGCTAATCCGACTGGCAGAAACGATTGGGGGGGGGGGGAGTCAGTCTGCGCGCTGCCTATTTTATTTTGAGTGGTGGCGCGCTTTCCGAGCCGCTCACTCGCTTCCTCTGGGTCCAGATCCTCAGCGCCGCGCGAGGAAGAAGCGGGGCTATTATTAAGCTTTGCCCTTGGCACTTGAGAGAAAAGCGCTCGGCTGTGCCAAAGGCGCCGTCTTCTCGACGCAAGCGCGGGACTTTCGGGGCATTTATTTTTAAAGCGATGGTTAATAATGTTCCTCGTTGCAAGAGTGAGGTTGAATAGAAGGACGGCCGGCGGTGGGGCGGTGGACGAAGACACCGCCTCCTCTGCTCCAGTGGGATTGGTGAAGTTCCCCGTTGGCAACGGGCGGGGACACAGAAAATAAAAGCAGCCGGGGCTCGCTTCTTTTCCAGCACCTGTCGGGCTAGAAGACCGGCGAGAAGGATCGCGAGTGACTGCCCTTCGGCTGACTGGAGAATTGCTCGCTTTTTCTTCAATCACAGTGACAGCGGTAGTAGTAATAGTAGTAGCTGTAGTAGTAAGCGGCAGCAACAAATCACTTCCTCCCCGCCCCATCCCCACCCTCTCTCTCTCTCTCTCTCTCAAATTGGTTGCACAATTGAAGTTACTTGGCAAGAGCAGAGTATTCATGAGTGTGTGGAGTATTTATGCACAAATTAGCTGGGGGAACGGTCTTAACCCTTTCCGTTTCTGCAGCCTGACACGTCATCTCAGACTGCTCTGAGCGATTGCCCTGTTATGGATTTTAGAGGTCAAAAACAAAAAAGTGGAGGGAGGGACAGAAGGATAGAAAGAAAGGTGGACTGCTTCATTAGTTGGCTTTTTTAGTTGCAAAATGTGAGAGCACCTGAGTCACACCCTCCTCGTTATCTGGAAAACAAAAGAACAGTTATGGAACTCCACTCAAAAAGCTTATAAAATTGATGTGAACATGGAAACTAAGGTTTTTTTTTCACATTGTCAAGATTCTCCTTGCCTTGATGCATATTAAAATAAGTGCAACTCGTTAGTAGGTAACGCTTAAAACATACAGTTAAAATCTATACTAACATCTGAGAGCAGAAAAAATATTCAACTATTTGCTACCATCACAGAGATCCTCAAGCTCCTGTTACACTGAGCACCAGCGTGTGTACACACACATACACACAAACACACCCACACTTAATTTATGCACATAAAATAAACCTCAAATTCATTTTACACAGGAACAGCCAAATCATATGATCAGCACTTTTTGCATGTCATATCAGTTCACAAAAGGTCACTTGATTGTAGGGTTGGTTTCCTAGGGTTGCACTGTAGTCCAATTTAGTTTGGTTTTGAGTATTTTATACTAGTTTTACTGGTCTCTTGTGAGTTTGTAGAATCATGAGAATAGGTGGCACAAAATATGTATGCATATTTATTTGCAAAAATATGGACAAATACTTACAGAAAGATTAATATTTAGTTCTTATTTTAAACATTGACCAATTTACTTTAATCTGATTTATCAAAATGTATTTTAAAATGCTATTTTAAGTGCATTCTATTAGTGTATTGCCTTCTAGGTACTAAATCATCCATATTTTCTTCTCTACTTTAGGTACAATCTTTAGGCTAAACTTTCAAAACTTATGTTTACATTTTCCAGTTGAAAATAAAGTGTTGCTCAATAGAATTTGAAGTAAGGCAACCTTCATTGCAAAATACTTTTGAATTTTACCAATCTACATGAATTAAACTGGATGTTTTTAGTAATTTCTTCTCTCGTATTAGCTTTGAAGAAAAGCTGGGGCAATAAACAGCTGAAGTACATTAGATGGGATGGAGGTAGCAATAGTAAGAAAACTTCAGATTGTATTCTTCTTAGAGATACCTGTACTTGGCCATGAATTGTGAACTTCTTGTCATTGAAGAGTAGAACAAACCAAACTGACTAGTTGAATTTATTTTGCATTGACCATGGGCACTTCGAGGCTACATTGCCATGCATATATGTGCAAATTGACACTCTTCAAAGTCATCCTCAAAGAATTTAGTAGTGTATATTCTTGTAAAATATGTCTGCTCTTTCTTCAAGTGCATAGAAATTTCCCTTAGTACATGTAAGTGGTAGGTGGGAATGACTTTGGGAGGCAGGAGAAAGCAGCAGACAAACAGCTGGTAAAATAAGTGTCCACAGAAGGATATGGGGCATGGGAGGCTTTTCAGAAGAGACCCTCCTAGTTTTCTGCAGGGTAAAAAGAGGGGCGGGGAAAATATTCAGATCTGCAAGAATCTATTATGTATCCCTATAATAAAGGTAGAGCTAATAATATTGTGTTTCTTGCCTGGACTACATCGAAGGGCTAAGTATAGTTTGAACTAGGATCATCATGTCTGGTCTGCAGAAAACCTGAAGATAGAGAAAGTTCTCACTCTGCTGTCATCTAGTGGTCATCTGGATTTTTGCAGGCTAGATACTCCAAATTTTAAGTGTCTAGGAATGTGATTCCCAAACTCTGTGCCCCAGGGTTCCAGACTCAATTCACAGGGGCACAGTGAAATACTTTACACTGTGTTAATACTACTGTGTTTGTGGGTTTGTTGTGGTATATGCCAAGGCACCACTGGGATGCTATGAACTGAGGAAGCTTGTAAACTTCTACAAGAGTTATTGTACTAGAGTTATTATGCATAAGAGATTATTAAATAATATGATAGGATAGTACAAAATACTAGCCTTCTAAAAATGTAAAAACTTGATTTTCATTTGAAAATTAAAATGTAGATATTTTTTTTACCTGTGTGTGAATTTATGAGGTGTTCTTTGAATGATTTGGCATAAGGATTCCAAATATGTACTTGGGCAAAGGACACAGCCTCTGTTCCCTTTATTGTCCTAAACATTGTATTTTAATTTAAAACCATCATTGGTTGAACAGCTGCCAAATGTGTAATTTACCACTGATCTAACAGCATGAGCAGGTCTAAACATGCATAGTAAGCAGAAGGTTGCCAACCTTTTGCTTGTATCTGTGGATACCAGAAACAGCAGAACCAGTTCAGAATACTACAACAGAATGCAGAACAAAATCTTGTCATGCAACTTTCCAGACAATTACCCCTATAACCTTTGCAAAAGTTGTTGACTTTTGCTAACTTTTTGTAGAACCTGTGATATTGAAATTAAACTCTCACCTTCGGTGTTCTGTCTTAATTTTGCTTTCTGTATTTTATTTCTTCAGCATATATAGCAGTGATGATGAGGATGAGGATGTCGACTTATACGATCATGATTATGATGGGCTGCTCCCTAAAGGTGGAAAACGTCATTTAGGGAAAACACGATGGACCCGAGAAGAGGTAAACTGGCTCATACTAAGAGTTTGTAGAAGACAAAACTTTTAATACCATTTGTGGCTGGCTTCTCAAGCAAGTGGATAAATATAAACTTTTGGTTAATAAATATGAAGCTGAAAACTTACTTTTTTTTTTCTTTTAGGTTGCCATGAGTAGGCCTGAGCCTAAAAAAGCAAAGTTTGATTTACAAAACAAACCACATATAAGTAGTTTAGAAACAAGCAATACCTTTTGAGAGGGAAATGATATATAATGTCAATGTTGGGGCCTACTCACACTGGTGCCAGTTGTCATAGTGAGGTGAAAATAGGAACAAGCAAAAAGCCAGTGGACAAATGAAGACCCACTAGTTTAGAAGGAAAACAATAGAAAATACTGACTAAATTATTATTATATTGACTTGGAAGCCTGAGAGCAGTCAATCAGGCAGTGGAAATTCTATTTCTTCCACATTTTCCATGAAAATCAGCACAACAATAATCATGTGTTTGTATGTTGATTTGTATGAAAAATGGAGGTGGTTCTTGGGTAGGGCACTGCTTCAGCTATTTTGAATATAGGATTGGATTCAACCTGTTGCTACAGATAATGGCTGATTTCATAGCAGTTGGTCAACTGCAATAAGGTGTGTAGAAATTGGCATGGATTTGATAGAAAATACATAGAAGCCATTAGAAACATGAGTATTATGTGTTGCTGGGATTTATATGTCATGCTTTGGTTGGTTTCCACCATTTCATAGGGTCAGGCCCTGAGGCAATAACACATAACCCAACTTTTCTCATTTCTAATGATTGTCATACAAGAAACAAAGACTGAAACTTCTTTTAGTCACAATCCCCCTTGTAGACAGATAATCAATTACAGGTATTATAAGGAAAGTCATCCTGTTAGTTTCTACAGCATGCGTATAGGATGGGTAATGACTAGGTTCGCACATTACACTTCTAGAATGTTCCCTGTTTTCAGCTTCCCAGTTGTTATCAGGATGCAAACTGAGCCAGTTATGGTTAATTCCATAGCAGTAGCAATAGCACTTAGACTTATATACTGCTTCATGGTGCTTTACAGCCCTCTCTAAGTGGTTTACAGAGTCAGCATACTGCCCCCAACAATATGGGTCCTCATTTTACCAACCTTGGAAGAATGGAAGGCTGAGCCAACCTTGAGCTGGTCAGGATTGAACTCTTGGCAATTGGCAGAGTTAACCTGCAGTACTGCATTCCAACTACTGCACCACCATGCTCCCATAAATGTTCATGTTCAATCATAAATCATGGTTAAACAAACAATGGGTTAAAATGAAATGTGAATGAGGACAATGTTTAAAATATGTTTCAGACTTCAAGAAGGAATTAATTTCAAAACAAAAACTAAATATAAGGCTGGCCACTTATTAAAATTGGTGTTGAGCTTAAAACATTCTTTGAGTATGTTCAAGTAAAGTTTCTAAATAACTGAATTGTATGTTTAGAACAGTGATTCTTACGATATTATGAATGTTTACCACCTAACCAAATAATAAGAATATAGTCTTCTTTTTAGAAAGCTAAATTTTAAGAATCGAATGATTAGCATTTTTAATTCACATGTGTAGTGTTCTCTGTATTTGTTTGGCACAGCTTGCTGTGTTAAAATACTAAATTTGCAACACTATGCTGGCAATAACTTCATCTGACTTTTTGCTGGACACTCGAATTTTCATATTTAGTTTGCCTTAGTTTCAGTAACATGTTGATATGAAAACATTGACAGGTTATTTTCCCAATGGTTTTATAAAAACTTAGGTTGTTGTTGCACTATTTGGCAACTCTCCAAAATAGCTTCTGTGGCTTAATGTTGTGCTTTCTAAACTCTTGCTAGAGGTTACTGGGTCAAATAATCACAAGGAAGTGGTCATCAAAATTGCAATAAATCAGCACATTTCTTTTTATATGGCCACAGAGAATAGTTTAAGGATAGTTGTTGTGCTGTTCAAACCAACGTTTTGGTGAAGTTAGTTGAATATGGTGCCAGTTAGAGCAGTGCCCCCCAAACTTCTGGGACCAGAAGCTGTTTCTATGGAGAAAGGTTTTTCCCGCGGACTGGAGAAGGCATGGTTTTGCATGCTGCCTGCATCCCGTGGATGAGGCTTCATTTGTTTGCACAGCCTGGTTGCTGGCATGCCACAGATCGGTGCCGGTCCATGAACAGGTTGGGGACCCCTGAGTTAAAGTGTTGAACTTTAATTGCATCTGGAAAAATGCTTCTGCATGGCGATGCTTTATGTTGCAGCATAGTATTTGAAAAATCTCTTTCTTCATGCTTTGTGTGTTAAACCCAGCATACTTTTAGTAATACCCATAAGACAATATTCCAGGTAGAACAATACATCCCACTCGCAGGTACATTTTTTATTAACATGTTTGTGAAAGTAGCCATACGTTAGACACTAGAGTTCAGAGGTTATTGCCCTATCATTTAACAGTGACTGAAATTATGACAGTGATGAATTAGTGATGAACGCATTGTACTATCCCACGATCACATCAGCTAATGAGGATCACCTGTAGCATCAAAAGAAGTGCTTATCTGGAGTAGTTGACAACATAATGTTGGCACTATCATAGCAAAGGCCATTCTTGTTCTATCTTGTATGATTACAAATAACAGTTCTTGCAACCAAGTAAAATGTTGAAATGCAGAAGGATGAATGTTTGGCAAAACATAGTTAACTTCATATTCAGTGAACTTTCCAGTTACACTAATTCATTTTTGTACTGTAAATTAAATAACTTCAACACAGATTGTGCCAATATAGAAAGTGATTAAAGCAGCCTTCTTCAACCCAGCCCTCTGGATAAGATAAACTACAGGTTCATGATTTTCAGTTGACATAGCCAATAAGTTTGTTCGTTAGAAATTTGAGGACTGTGGTCCAAACTGGAGTACAGTTGACTTATCTACACATCAACTTAAATTGATCAAGAACATCAAGTTAGGAGATGCTGGGATTATATGTGAAACTTGAACTATATGATATTGTCTTTGTATTTCTTCATGTCTATTTTTGATCATTTGTTGGCTTTGGACAGTTCACTATGAGAAGCTACATTGCAGTTGCTGTATAGAAGAGTTTTCTTCTCACGTAGTAAAATTGAACCTAACCAATCAACTACAGTATCTCTAGCTAGTGATATGGATGCCAAACATCATGGAAATTAGATGTCTACAATGGTAGATCTGTTTGTTGTATATGCATTGTTTAAGTCAATATGTGGATAAGTCAAATAAATGCATCTAGACAGCAATATATTCAAGATAATGCTAGAGCAGGGATATCAAACTCACATTGTCATGGCAGCATCATGTGACGTATCGGGACTTTTCCCCCCTTGCTAAACCAGGCGTGGACATGGCCAGCAGGCCAGGAGTTTAACAGCCCTATGCTAGAGGCCTTAACTAAATGCATTAACTAAATGTGTGGTGTGTTTGATTCTTGTTTAAGAGGCAGGTTAGTCAACTAGGTTACTCAATTTTGGTCTCTGCATGGGTCATGTGATCGCAATTTGCAACCATATCAACCAGCTTCTGACAAACAAAAGTCATTTGGGAAAAAACAGATTTGCTTAACGACCACATATTTCACTTAGCATCTGCAGTGATTGACTTAACCAAGGCAAAAAGATCATAAGATCAGGCTGACTCAATTAACTATCACCTTGTTTAGCAATGAAAATTCTGGTTCCAATTGTGGTTGTAGGCGGAAGATGACCTGCAGTGTTGTGTACCAGTTGATAACCCACCTTTTTCACTGTTACGGTTCGTTTCATCCGAACCTTTGTCTTAACTGAATATAATAAAAACATATGATGCATACAAGTCTCAAACGGGGTGTGTACCTAGGAATGCAGCAAATAGGCCAACACTATTGTTCATATGCTCCAACAAATCCAATTCTCTGCCAATGTCAGGCTGATAAGGTGAAATTGTGAAGAGGTATACCTTTGAGACTCCTTCCATCAGTTTGGCTTTGAAAATAAATTGTAACTATGGTTGATTACCAATGAATTGCAGGAATCCTGGCCTCTGCAAGCATATACATACATCCCTCCCTGGCCATTTCCATCCACACACATATTTCACCCTGAACTTCTGATGATGTCAGGAAGAGCCAACCGTGGTAGTCAAGGCATATATAAATGGATAGAGAGAGAAACGGGCAGGATCTATATCATGTTTATTTTTCTGAAGACAAAGCCCTGGTACATTAAAAGAAGAAAAACAAATGATCTTTAAAAAGTTTAATTACATAAATTTTCCTGACTTCTGTGGCAGTTTTGATCTCCATCAATCATAATAAGTTTTCAGTGCTGATTTCAGCTTAGCTTACCAGTTGACAGCTTTCCAAATATAAAATGTCACACTGCTTTCATTGAAGAAAACTACCCAGTTGAGAAATGGGGAAGAAAAAAACAACCGTGTTGCCTCAAACAATTAAATTGGAAATCTCACCTCATGTTTATGGAAAGCAAGGATATTCAACAATGCATAATGTTGGTTTGGTCTTTTCCCTGTTTTGAAATGAAACCCCAAAATAATGGAATGTATATTACTGTCTTAGGATGAGAAGCTAAAGAAACTTGTGGAGCAGAATGGCACAGAAGATTGGAAAGTTATTGCCAATTTCCTTCCTGTAAGTAGGCCTCTTTTCTGTTTATAACCACACATTTATCAGTGTGCAAGGAGAGAGGTTGTTTCATAATTACAGATGGAGACTAAATAGGCATTTGGGAGACTTGCAGAACTCAAATTTATATACACTTCTTTCACTTCTCATGTGAAATAAAGGACGGAAAATATAAAGAGCCTTTGGGGGGAGATTTTATGTACACCAGATGGCTGATACATCATAGCTTTCACATAGTGAAACAACAAAAACTTCAGAATAGAAGTTGACTGTGATCTTGGGTTGCTGCCGCTTGTTAAATATATATTTCTAGTAAATATGGTTGCCAAAGGTAAAAAATATATTAGTAAGAATAGCTTAATTTTATTGGGTCGATAAATATGATCAAAAATTAAAATGCTGTCAGTTATGAAAAACTATTAACAAAGCGCCTGGCAGCTGAAACAGATAGATAGTTGACTTCTAGCAATGTGTAGCTGTGTGTCTGTTTACTTCTCTCTGTACCTCTGTACTTATTCTTTGTAGCTGTACTTATGGTATCCTGAGCAGTAAAACAAAAAGGCAAGTGGGGCCCTGCAATAAACATTGGCAGTTCAGATGTTTCTGGATGACATTAACATCTGTAGCATTTTGTAATAATTTGCTTTGGATTTTGTTCTGCAATCCTAGAATCGGACGGATGTACAGTGCCAGCATCGATGGCAAAAGGTGCTAAATCCAGAACTTATAAAAGGCCCGTGGACTAAAGAAGAAGATCAGCAAGTATGTTTGAGTAATCTGGATTTTACTGCTTCCTTAACATTTAATATTGTGTCCAAACAAGCTGTATTCCAAAAGTAAAAACTCTGCATTTATATAGAGCATTGGCTTTTTTCTCTTATTGCTACAGAATTATTTTTTTAACAGACTCTAATGCATCCTTGAAAATTTACCAGCATTTTAAATTGTTCCATTGAGATAGCCCTAGTGTAGAATGTTTCACAGACAGATCGATAAACCAAGTACATTCAACAGCAACTATAAGGGGGAAGAAGGATGGAAGCAGTGTCTCAATGCAAGCCACTCCTCTTTTGTATAATGTTATGGATATGAAAAAGGCAGAGCTTGTAACATGATATTGCTTTTATCATTCTGGTGAAATCAGCAAGCTTCCTATAAGTACAGCCAAACACATTGTGATGTAATTATTTAAGTTACTAATTAAAACTTTTCAAAAAAAAAGTATTAGCAGGTAGCAGTTATTTAATTTTGAATATTATATTCAAAATAGCGTGGGTTCTATTTTATTTTTATATTGCAGAAGATATCACCTCTAAAACACTGCCTATTGTTACACGCATCTCATATTAAGCAAAGAGTCTGTTATGCCCTTCAGAAGTCTGTTTGTTTACAAATGCATAGCATGATCTTGTTATTGAAATTAAAGCTCCCGTGCTTAATATGGCTGACTCATCAGAAGAGAGTGCTTATAACTTTATTTATTTATTTTTATTTGTCAATTGCTTACAAGATAATAGGTATAAGTAAAACATAGTTATGAATACATGGGTACATATAAGAAAAATAAAAAAAAATATAAAAGAAACAATAGGACAGGGATGGTAGGCACATTGGTGTGCTTATGCACGCCCCCTACAGACCTAATAGGAAAGGGGTGAGGTCAGTAGTAGACTGTCTAAGGTTAAAGTTTTTGGGGTTTGGGGAAAAAAAACCACAGAGTCAGGTAGAGTATTCCAGACATTGAAGTCGTATTTCCTGCAATCAAGTTTGGTGCGATTAACCTTGAGTTTGTATCTATTGTTTGCTCTTGTATTGTTATGTTTGAAGCTGAAGTATTCATTGACTGGTAGGACATTGCAATGTATGATTTTATATACTATACTTAGATCGGACCGAAGGTGGCGTAGTTTTAGGTTTTCTAGGTCTAGAATTTCGAGTCTGGTGGCACAAGGTATTCTGCAATGAGTAGAGGAGTGGAGAACTCTTCTTGTGAAATATTTCTGGACTTTCTCAACTGTGTTAATATCAGATACGCAATGTGGGTTCCAGACTGATGAGCTGTATTTGAGTATTGGTCTAGCAAATGTTTTGTACGCTCTAGTTATTAGTGTAATATTACCAGAGAAAAAGCTACGTAAGATTAGGTTAACAACTCTTAACACCTTTTTGGCTATGTAGTTACAGTGGGCTCTAGCACTTAGGTCATTTGAGATGAGTACTCCAATCTTGGTGGAAGAAAGAATTTCAAATACAGAGTAAAATCACCACAGTGAATATCCTTTCATTTCAGCAGGCTGTTTCTGAGCATTGGAGTCATCCAAAGCAGATTGAGGGAGGGAGATTGAAGTCTGCTACAAATTAGGGGAGCTTGTTTAGAAGTTGAAATTGGAATTCACTCTGGGTTTTTTTATTAGGATTTCTCTAATCAGGTAACAGGCAATTATTTGGTGCAGTATAGTGATTTCAGTTTGGCTCTACTTATATAACACTTAACCACTAGAGATAGTTCTTTATATTGTTGTGGTTGACAAATGTTGTTGACAAATGTATCTTTTCTTTTATGTACACTGAGAGCATTTGCACCAAGACAAATTCCTTGTGTGTCCAATCACACTTGGCCAATAAAGTATTCTATTCTATTCTATTCTATTCTATTCTATTCTATTCTATTCTATTCTATTCTATTCTACTCTATTGTTATTTATTTGCAGGTAATAGAGCTTGTACAGAAATACGGCCCTAAACGCTGGTCAGTCATCGCCAAGCACTTAAAGGGAAGGATTGGGAAACAATGCAGGGAGCGTTGGCACAACCATTTGAATCCAGAAGTGAAAAAAACATCCTGGACGGAGGAAGAGGATAGAATTATTTATCAGGCACACAAGAGGCTTGGAAACAGATGGGCAGAAATTGCAAAGTTGCTACCTGGACGGTAAGGTCAGAACATAACAATTGAAAAGAAACCTGGATGGGAGTAAAGAGCTTCTTTGACCTTTTTTTCAGCAGAAAAATATTCTGCACTTTAAAAAAATTAAAGGTTGCTATCTGTTATGTTATAATACATCAAGTGATAGACAAGTCTGACAGGTTTAATTCCATTTATAATTTTTTTCAGTTAAAGTTTAGTTATGTATCTTTAAAAAAAAAATCTAAAAAATTTGGATGCGTTTTTTTGCATATTTCTAATACATTTTTATATCCAGTTTTCCTAATGCATGCTTTTGCAGCAATGATTTTTTTTTGCTTAATAATACATTTCCCTGTTGTATTTTTTGTTCCAAGTTTTTCATACAAGGGTCAGTCTGAAACTCGTGAGTTGTGGGGTGCCGTTAGATCATAGCATTGCATGTTAACAGAAGAAGGGCTAAAATACACAGCTATACATCTTAAAGGTTGTGTTTAGCAACAACAAGGAAGTGGGGATAAATTAAGTTAACACTTTTGTGAAGTAAAATACTTGCATTTTCATCTTCTTCCCTTCATAATCACAGCTTCCCTCTAATAATGGATTAAAGCCAAAATAATGGATTAAAAAACACCCCTTTTGAACCCTCAGCCAGCCCCCCTCTCCCCCCCAAAAATACCTGCCCTTGCCTTAATGTCTGCAAAATAATTTTATCAAGTCTAGAGAAAATGCAGGTGTGAAGGGGGAAAAAACTTTGCACACAGGAGTGTGAAGTAAAACTTATATAACTTTGTGAACTAAGCCAGTGTTCCATCTACATTTTGTGTGATTGCAGAAACAAGCTAGATAAGATGTATGTTTTGTGTTGAAGCTTTATTAATATAGCTTCTTTCTAGAGGCCATTTTCTCAATTATGTCTGATCTATAGATTCCTTCATATGATTGCATAGATTATCTCCTATATCGCCAGCAAGCAAGAATCATTGTACTTAATGCTTCTATGACAATCAGAATTAGATGAGAAGTGACACTGGCTTATGGACATTTCTATGAGTGCTGTATAGAGATCCATGTCCCTACTATTCAGATTCCTATGGATACAAAAAAAAGAGGAAGCACAATCAACTTCCTTTTTTTCTAATTAATGTACAAAGTGCTTGTCGTGAACATATTTTTCATAATGTAATACCATATCTTGACTTCTTTTAAAAATTGCAAAAAAAAAAATTTAAAAAACCCCTACTGGAGACTGGCTGTTGTATGATCAAGCTACGCTAGAGTGGACCAAACACGTAGGCAATCCATTTTTCTTATAAGAATGTGGAAAAGCTGGAAATAGGTCCTAAGTATAGTTGTCAACTGTTAACAATTGTTCTGTCCCTGTAACTAGAAGTAATAGTTAAAACCTGTTATCACCTTGCTGTTTGTAGACTACCGTAACACTCTTCTAAAAGAATATACCAAATTTACCCAGTTTTGCTAAGGCTTCTAAAGTTAACCGAGAACCCAAATGGATGGGGTGAAGGAGGTCTGTGAGGGTAAATAACAGTTGTTATAATACAGTTCCATTGACCTTAGAAGATTTTGGAAGTGATTAATTTCATCCATCTCTTTAACCACTTCTAGCCTCATGAGGAACTTGGGAAGAATAACTTATTTTCGCAAAGGTTTACAATACATCGTATTTTTTCAATGTATTCATAAGGTTCTCATTAAATTCAAGCAACATTAATAGTGTTACGGATTCTTGTTGCTCATGTATTTCTCAGATAGAACTTGAATTCAAGCAGCTATTTCTTTCATTTGCCTATTTCATTGGTTTAATTCATTAGTCTAGAGAATAGGAGGAGGAAATCCCTTTTGCATTAAATATGTTCATTGGTTTCATGCAGCCAGGTTCCTTTTAGCCTGGCAGATTTCCCTTTATATTTCACAAACGAGGAGCCCTGATACATACTAAAAAATCAGGAAGTTGCTCCATGTCCCCAGTTGAACTTTACGTTAGGGATGCAATGTCTGGGATGGGAGAAGGCTAATATGAGTTGGCTTCAGAAGTGGTGGGAGATTTGCTTTGCATGTAGCAATGTATTATTGTATTTTGTGGCTAGTTAAAAAGAGATAGAAGGTTAACTAAAATACAGAGTGAAATAAGCATCTTGAAGCTCCATAGGAAGCTCCTACTAGAGTTCTGAAACGTTAAGTAAAACTCATAATAATTAAATAATTGTTTCTTCCCAGTCAACATAATTAGGTCTGAAAATTCTCTTTGTGCAACATATATTTTTTCTTTTGCCAATGTTCTTGTGCAGAACTGATAATGCTATCAAAAACCACTGGAATTCTACAATGCGTCGAAAGGTTGAACAAGAAGGTTATCTTCAAGAGTCTTCAAAAGTCAACCAGCCTTCAGGTTTTCCAAAGAACAATCATTTAATGGGTTTTACCCATACTCCACCTTCTGTGCATCTGGCAACAGACACTCAAGCCGCAGCGGCCAATGACTATTCATATTACCATATTTCTGAGACGCAAAATGTAAGCTAATGGAAACTGTTGGATTTATTTATTTATTTATTTATTTTTATTTATTTGATTTGCCAATTGTTTACAAGATAAGTATAAGTGTATACATAGTTGTGAATACATGAAATGGGTACATATAAGAAAAATAAAAGAAGAATAAGAGAAACAATAGGACAGGGACGGTAGGCACGTTGGTGCGCTTATGCACGCCCCCTACAGACCTCTTAGGAAAGGGGTGAGGTCAATAGTAGACAGTCTAGGGTTAAAGTTTTTGGGGTTAAAAGTTAGATTAAAAGTTAGATTGGGATTAAAAGTTAGATTTCTCAGCAATTGAAATGGTGCAGTTGCATCCATAATGCAATTTGACAGTAGTATCTTGTTTGGATATGAGGTGTCTGTGACCCAAAATACCATTGATGTTTACATTGTTTTTGGTTGGATCGACATTACAGCATTAGATACTCCTAGATTATACTGGGTGGCCAGGAAAAGTGCTAATTAGGATTTCTCAGTTAACTTGTAGATCTTTATGTAAATATATTACACTAAAAACTGAGATTTTCTAAATAAACGCACAAAGGATTACCCTCTGAAAGTAGGCCTGCATTGACTTTACTGAGAATAAAGCCTGCTTAAAATGGAACTCACTTTTGCCTGAACTTCTGTAGGATTGTTCTCTAAATTGCTTCTTATTGCAAACAACTCTTGTCAGTAAATATGTTCAGACAGCTCAATATTTTTGACTCTAGATCACAGTGAAGTAAATGCAGAGAGGCACCTATTATCTTGTTTTGATGATACTGTAAATGTTTTAATTTGTTAACTTTAATAATACATTGCAAGTTAATGCAAAGAAAAAACTTACACATCCTTTGGATCTAAATATATACCTTTCTCCTAATCTACACATCTGCTAGTCTATAAACTGGCTAGAGACCAAGTAATTAGTTTATTAGTTATACTGTACATGGATATATGTCATAATCATTACTAATTGCATAAAATAGATGTAAGAAAATCTCCAAAAATCCAGCAAGGCCTTTTAAAAAATGTAATTTGTTATTATGCATGGAATAATTTGAAAGTATAGAAAAAACTATTCAAAATTTGCCAGGACTCAGAAAATGTCAACTTATAAGACAAGTATGTATATTTTCTTTGGGTTTTTAATTTTAACTTGCATAACATTTGAGATAAAATGAAATGTTGAGGTGAATTATTTCAGGACTTGGAGGTGGGTAGCATCACATGGTTGTGCATTTTTATGTAAGGTAACACAATAGGTAATTTTGTTCTGTTCTTCATATGTGAGCTATAATAGAGAACATGATATTCTAGATTCATTGCCATAATGGTTTATCCATATTTTTCTGTTAATGTTTATGAAGCATTAAGGTCTATTGCAAACCAGCAATTAATTCTAAAAGGCAAGAACAGAATTCTTCAATTTTCTGCTGGATATGATAAAAAAATATCTATCATTCCAGGAGTGGCCCTAATGGCAGTGGTCGTGATGCCACCAATTTGTTGTGGTTGTTTTCGTTACTAATTACCTGGCAACTTGAAAACTTCCTTGTAAATTTTTATTGAAATTATTAACTTCAAAAGAACACAGTTGCATTTCAAGGAAATAGAATGATTAACGTGAAAGCTTTTGTTGTTTCTTTAAACCAATTATGTAATTGGGAAGTATTTTAGCATGACAAATAATTTACATTTTTTAAATTTGTGTTTTGCTTTGTTCATTTTTTTGGTGTAGGTCTCTTCTCAGATCCCATATCCAGTAGCACTTCATGTAAATATTGTTAATGTACCCCAGCCAGCTGCTGCAGCTATTCAGGTAGATGATTTTAAAGATAATTTGAAGAGTCAATTTGATGTAGATCTGGTGTGAAATTAGATGCAAATACTATATTTTGCAGTCAAGCAAAAGCAAAGCTCTTTTATGTTTTATGGCAAATGTTAAAGAAATAATTTTGTAGATAAAATGTTGTGGCCAGCTCTAGTCTAGTATTAGCAAACTTGATTCCAATCTTGAAAAGGTATGGAATTCTGGGAGTTCAAGTCTACACATCTTCAGGTTTACAAGATAGGGAAACACTGTTTTAGAAGAAACTAGCTGAGCAACATATACTCAAATTTGGTGAGAAAAACTGCAAAAGCAGAAGGGGAAAATATATTCCAGGAAAGGAGGCATACTTGATTGAATTTAACTTCTAATTTGCTCAACCCAGTTATCAGGGAAACTAGTGTTTTATTTACATTCTAAAAAGGAGATCAGAGAGGATGCAATGTTGAAATGAGAAATTTCAAAGTTAGAAATCACTCCAGAAATGATATCTTTAGTGTCATGTTCTCAACGTGAATCTCTGTAAAAGTTTAGTGGAGGCATTCTTCAGCCAGTAGAAGTCTCTTAGGCAGGGATGGGATTCAACTGGCATAACTACCTGTTCTGTTGCTCTGCGTCGCGCGCGTGCAATTTACGACCTGCTGGACAGCTGAGCAGCGCTGCGTGCGGGTGTGCAGCGGTTGGAAAAGCCCTTTTTTCCTGCTTTTTCAACCGCAGCTGTGCCGCGCAAAGCAGCTGTGGTTGAAAAAGCAGGAAATAAAGGACAGGTAAGAGCCCGGGCCGACGGGTTGGCCAAAACAGCAGCAGACACAGAACCGATTCTGTGTCTGCTGCTCTTCGGAGCTACTGGTTCTGTAGAGCCGGACAGAACCGGTAGAATCCCACCCCTGGTCTTAGGCCTATCTACAACATAGTAGGGGCCATTCTTATCATGTTGACTGCAGCACCTGGCTGGGTCTTTACTTTCTCTTTTCCCTTAACTCTTAATTTCAGAGACACTATAATGATGAAGACCCTGAGAAAGAAAAACGAATAAAGGAATTAGAGTTGCTACTAATGTCGACTGAGAATGAACTGAAAGGGCAGCAGGCATTACCAGTAAGAATGTACTTTGGATGGAGGGATAGCAGCTTTACCCCAGTGCTTCTCTCTTCCTCTTCCTTCATTTTCTCTCTTTTTAGGATACTAATTGGGACTCTATATTTCCATTGACTGGGACAAAATATTATAGACTTCTTACCTGGTTTATGCTGAGATTAAATATGAGATATGAAGAACTTACATTATTTTGCACATAATGGAAATGTAGTGTCTAACTCTTGCATTTTGTTTCTCCATGGTGGATTTCTTCAGCTACATGTTACTTTGTCCTGTGATTCTGAAACTTCCATAGAATGTTTAATTTAATGGCCACCCTTTTCACCCAATATGTCATTTCACACTTCCAAAATAATGCAAAATGAAAAGCCATTTGGATTTTGCAGTTCTCCGATGAAGAAGTATGTGCAAAAGTGAATAATACACTCAGAAATATTTTTAGTAGTTGATATTACCTAGAGAAATGGATCATTACTTGTTTGAAAAAAACATATGCTAGGAAAAATTGCATGTGAAATGCATCTATGGGACCAAACATACACAAGAAAGATCTATACTTTTTATACAGTTTTAAAAAAACTGCATAACGCACAGTCAACCCAGTGTAGAAATAGGATGAATTGAACTTAGGGACAGAAAATTGAAAACTTGAGAGGAATCCAAATGGACAATGATGTTGACTCTTCCTTTAAATATTAAATATTTTACACATATTAAAGCCATTTTGATGTAATGGTGAAGGTACTGTCCTAAAAATCAGAAGTCTTAAGTTTTAGGCTTTCCTTAAGTATGAAAGCCATGTGAGTGGCTTAGGGCAGTTAACTCTCTCTTAGTCCATCCCACCTTGCAGTGTTGTGGTGAGGACAATAGCAGGCAAGAATATTAAAGGAGCAATAATGAGCCTTGTTGGTGCAGGGGTTACAGTGCAGTACTGCACGCTACTTCTACTGACTGCCAGCCTGGTGCAGTTTGAACTGCAGTTGGGCAGTTCAAACCCCACCAGGCTCAAGGCTGACTCAGCCTTCCATCCTTCCGAGATGGGTAAAATGAGGGCCCAGATTATTGGGGGCAATAGGCTGACTCTCTAGAGAGGGCTGTAAAGCACTGTAAACCGGTATATAAGTCGTAAGTGCTATTGCTAATAGCAATAGGCACCCTGGGTGCAACTCTACAATAACTGGAGCACGATTTGAACATTACTGACATCGAGAAAATTGCCACCAGTCAATTGGAAAAGGTAGCTTTACTTTGAACAGCCCACATCCTGCGACGATTCCTTTAATACCATCAAACAGCACTTGCCAAATCCAGTCTAAACATCTGGCTTATTGTGCAACCAACCATACTACTAATAATAATACAAGACATGTGTAGCTCTTCCCTCCGCCCAAACCCCAGTACCTCTCTTCTCACCAGCAAATGAGTAACAGGAAAGAAGCAGGTAAAGAGTGAAGCCTCCCTCTGTCCACACCCTGCTTACCTGATGCTTTTCAGAATGCCATAAGCATCATTTGCCTGGGCCACTTTTGGCATACCTATTGCATCGTGGACATGTTGCATCTAGTTTAATTGGCTTGGGAGACTGCAGTTCCAAGTGGTTTGGGAATCACGGTCCAAGTAATTTTATGATCCTTTTCATGTTTTCTTTAAGGAGTTAGATTCCATAACTGCATGAAACAAACCAGAGCTGGCTATTACTTTAATAAATAAATTTGTTCCCCCCGTTTCTTTTAAAAAGAAACAAAAAAATACAAACCAACTTATGAAATGAATTAATACAGGTATTGCAGAAAAAACCCAAGTGATAGCCAGCAGAAACTTCTGTGTATAATTGAATTCTATTAATGTTTAATTTCTAGTTAATACGACAAAGCAACTGTGTGCATGCCATTTTAGTTCGGCCACTTCTAATTTTTATTTATTTCAATTTTGCAATTTCTTATCTTGCATGGTTATACTATAAAGAGACTTCTATTAATTTGCTTTTCTGCTTTCTTAACCACATTGATTTTACAGCCTTTCCATTGCATTGGTGTAAGCTGTGGTACTAAACAGGGATAGGAAAAAGTCCCCCAAAAGTCAATGCTGGTTCTAATCTTGACCCATAAAAATATATCAGACCAGTTCAGGTGACTTCAGATGTGATAATGGAGCAGACCTAAAAGATTTAATTTCTAAATCCTTTAGGAACAGACAAGCGTGAGCTTGTATTAGAGAAAATCTGCCATTTCTTTGCTTCTCACCAGAAAAATGAATTCAGCTACTTTGGTGAAGCAACGCCATGATTGTGTAGCTTAAAATTATACTTACTTGCCCAGGATGCGGAGTTGTTGCCCAAAGTGAGGTAATGCCAAAATGAGAGCTATAAATCTTCTACCCTTCTAAAACCCGCTCTTGCTGCACTGATGAAAGGAAACATCTTGACAACTGTTTCATAGGCATTAAGTGCTTAAATGATGCAACCACTTTTATCTTTTCCTTCAACAGCCATCTGACGCCTTGTGCAATTTCATTAGTAAGTTCCTTCTGCCTTTCTCTTTCTTTCTCCACTTTCCCTTCTCATCCCCGCTTCCCCCTCTTTTTAGACTCAGAATCACACTTCAGATTATCCAGGATGGCACAGCACCACAATTGCAGACAATACCAGAACCAGCGGTAATGGTGCAGCCATTTCCTCTTTGGGGGAGCATCACTGCACTGCATCCCCACCAATGGACCACGGCTGCTTGCCTGAAGAAAGTGCATCCCCTGCAAGGTGCATGATTGTTCACCAGAGTAACTTCCTGGATAATGTTAAGAATCTCTTAGAATTTGCAGAAACCCTTCAGCTCATAGATTCCGTAAGTAGAACGATCATCTTCTAAAATGTGACTGTTAGGGGAATCTGCCTGCTGTGTCTACAACAGTGGGGTTTACATATATATATATATATATATGGTCATTATTTTCTAAATGTTCATGCCACCAGCATAAAAGGCTAAATACAGGTAGTCCTCTACTCATGACCACTATTGAGCCCAACATTTCTGTTGCCAAGTGAGAAATTTGTTAAGTGAGCTTTGCCGCATTTTACGACTTTTTTTGCCATATTTGTTAGGGTGAATCTGGCTTCCCCATGGACTTTGCTTGTCAGAAGGTCACAAAAGGTGATAACATGGGACACAGCAATGGTCGTAAGTATGAACCAGTTGCCAAGCATCTGAATTTTGATCATATCATCATGAGGATACTGTAAAGGTCGTAACTCTGAAAAACAGTCATAAGTCACTTTTTTTCAGTACCATTGTAACTTTGAATGATCACTAAATGAACTGTTGTAAGTAGAGGGCTACCTGTAACAATTTTCACAATTGCTGTATGGTTACTAAAATGTTTGTTTCATAAGTTTCTTAAAGTTCAGTCATTTATATGGCTACTTGGAATTAAGTCTTGTTACATCTTATTAAATAATACAAGTATTGCTGAGTAAGAACAGGTTAGCCTAATCTTGGGTTTGCCTAGTTTGAGGAATGTAGTATTTATTAAATTCATATAAATGTAGAATGCATGCATTCTGGAAATTGTGCTCAATATGAATGTTCAGATGAAACAGTTATTCCCTGAATAACCACCCAGAGCCACCTTGTAGGAAGATGATGAGTGGCATAAAAATAATAAAATAAACAAACAAACTTCATAAATAATATGATTTGCCTAATTATAGCAAAACATTACGTAAGCTATAAAAGTAATACCATATTAAATCTTCTATTTCAGTAATATATTAGACTTTTGGATCCCAGCTTCTTTATAGTGCTGATGGTTTTCTTTTATCATAATTTCAATAAAATCATTGTATTTTTAAAGATTCTAACTAAAGAGTAAGAAGCACTGTAATTTGAGACAAGTTTTAATAAACTAAAAATACATGAAATTTATAACATTATAAATACTGATTGATACACAGTTTTCCATTTAAGGGTGTTGCTATTGTATAAGTAAAATATATTTTATAAAATATATTTCTGTAACAAGACTTTTTATAATCGAATGAACAGCCAGTTTGAGATAAAGCTTGTTCTTTTTTGGAATATACCATTAGGATGGTTTGTGTCTTAATTTCTATATTTCGGGAAAGTATCGCTACTGGGTCAAACCCAGTTAAAAGGAACCGATCTTTCTCCTTTGGTTAATGCTGTTATGTTAGTAATTCAGCTGAGCTTCTTAAAATAGGTGGGAGGAATATGCACTCTCTCATAGACTCGTGGCTTCCCCCATTGTTTCCAGGATCTGTCGTCAAGCGTTGATCTCAGCAGTTTTGAATTCTCAGAAACATCAAATGCTTCACCTGCCCAGGTTCCCTCAGACAGAACCCCACAGCTTCAGAAAACAGACAGCAGTGTGTGTAGGCCTGAAGGACACCCTCTTGCAGACTTGAGCAGAGCCATGTTGAGTCAGGATTCCTTTGCCTTACCAAAGTCCTTGACTGGCTCCAAAGGTGGCCCGGCTCCATTGGTCATTCTGCGTGCAAAGAGAAGCCATCCCATGAACCATTTAGCCAATGGTCATAATAAGTCCTTCATTCTTGCTGAAGTCAGCAGCTCAACTCCTAAGCATTCCCCTGTCAAAAGCCTGCCTTTCTCTCCTTCCCAGGTAGAGCAATTCTGTTTAAATGTTACTAATTCTCTAAGTCAGTAGAGTCACAGGGAAACTAATCTTTGGGGCAAATGACTAATTCCTGCTCTGCTTGTTAATGCATTCTGATTTTGAATCTACCCACTGTTGAGTTTAGAGAGCAAACAATCTAACTTACCTATATACTTAATTTTTGATGATTTGGGGAGGATTTGTTGTCTGTTTGCTTTACTCTGACTTATAAATTCCTTCATCTGTCCAAAATCAGCATTCCTGTTTCCCATAATCATTTTTTATTTCATCCATTTTGCAGGATGTTTCATATAATCCCAGAATTTGGGTTAAACAATAACTTCCAAATTATGTACTAACAAGTTCATTTAAAAAAAAAAAGAAAATCACATTAACCTAATAATGAAAATAAATTTGGAGGGTATTGGAGGAACTGTGTAATGTGACTTACAAATGTTGAATGGATATACTTAAATTGTCTTGGTCACATAGAAGATTTAAACATAAATGTGTTTGCTTAAATAAACTGCTGCACTTTCTTGGAACAATCTAAAATGATGAGTTAATGAATTCATCTTTACTAGTACTGCAGTTCTGGTTTTTTTTTAAAAAAATGTAATAGTCTTTTGCAAACAAAATCAAATATTTACATTTTAAAAGCTCTGTGCATCACCCATGCTGTTAAAGCAAAGTAATGTTTTAACAAGGAAAATATGAATTCATGTTTCCTTATTTGTTTCTATTTAAAAAAAACCTCCTATGTTTGTTCTACTTTAGCTGGAGGATTCAGAAAGCAAATTTGTTCTTCCCTGATAGCTAAAATTCCATTGAAATAGGTAGTTATTCTTTAAATATCATCTTGGAACAAATCTAAAGAAATGGATTTGAATAAGCTTAAGCAATAGAAATGTAAAATTTTGGAAATATGATAATCAAAATGCATAACAGCATTCACACTCTTACATGAAATTAGTACTGATGCACAAAGTTACACTGTGAATTCCTTTTCTTTACTTCTCTTGGTTTTACTTCATTACACTATTTCAAATGCTTAATAAACCATTAATTCCATACAAATACACCTTTTCAGTTCTTCAGCACTTCCTCTATCCAAGAAAGTCTGGATCTGGACAATCCTATTTTAAATTCCACTCCACTATGTACTCACAAAGTTGCTGTTACAACGCCTCTTCAAAAAGACCAAGCATTTAAGAGCCAGAAAGAAAGTAATTCGTAAGTCTTCTTAAATTATACTTTTGGCAGCAGTTTCAACTCTTAGTGAGAATGTTGCAGATATTTTGTACTTGTGTGGAATTGCTATGCAAATTATTTTCTGCTTTGTCTCAGTGAAGGATAGCTTGGTGCTTAAAGCACTCAAGTGATGTTGCCCCTTTCAATGTGATTAAGGTGGCAAGATATACATAAAGAGAGTTTTGTCATGGGTTTGAGAGTTACATCTTCCTATTATCCCTTTACAGCAGAATCCTTTCTATAAAACTGTTTGTAAAATATATAATACAGATAGTCCTCAACTTATGACCACATTGGAGCCCAAAATTTAGGTTGCTAAGTGAAAAATTTGTTAAGTGAGTTTTGTCCCATTTTATGACTTTTCTTGCCACCTTTGTTAAGTGAATCACTGCAGTTCTTAAATTAGTAACTTCATTGTTAAGTGATTCTGGCTTCCCCCATTGACTGTGCTTGTCAGAAGGTTGTCAAGGGGGAATCACATGAATTTGGGACACAACAGTGATCTTAATTATGAATCAGTTGCCAAGCATCTGGATTTTGATCGTATCATGGAGATGCTGCAATGGTCATAAGTGAAAAACTTTTCAGCGCCGTTGTAACTTCAAATGGTCACTAAAGGAACTGTTGTAAGTTGAGGACTACCTCGTATAGGTTCAGTCTGATATACCTTGTATAGGTATATACCTCGTATTGGTTCATTCTGTATTCACAATAAGTACTTTATTTACACCAGGTAATTTACTTTATTTAAAAAACAGGTAGGCCTTGTAGGCCTTGTTTAGTAGTGGTAATTGACACCAGCAACTCTGTTGCTAAGCGATGCAGTTATAAAGTGCAATGTCATGTGACTTATGTGCTGACTTATGAGGGCAATTACCCCATAGTCCCTGGGCCCCATTAGTCTTGCAATCGCCATTTGCTACTTCCAGCCAGCTTTCCCATTGACTTTGCTTGTCAGAAAGCAGCGATGAAGGTTGCAAATAAATGGTGATCTCATGACAATGATTCTGTGACTGTTGCAATTGTGAGCCAGTTGATGAGTGGCCAGATGGCAATTATGTGACCACCATGGGGATGCTGGGACTGTCACAACTATGAAGAAAGGTGACCGGTCACATTCTTGAGTACCATCATAACTTCAAACTGTTGCTTAATGAGGACTTCATGTACAGTGCTAAACAAATTTCGTATTATATATCATCTTCTAAGTGTTTGAATAATTGTGTGCAAATAAATTTAACAAACAAAACAAATAAATGAGTACACTTGGCTTGACCTGTACCACAAGCCAGTATGAATATTTCCATAATATAAATGGGAGAGTGAAACTGGGAATTTGCAGCCGTAACACGTTCTAATTCTTGCAATACTCTAGTTGTATTCTAAGCAAAATGTTTCAACTAATGTATTGAAACTTGTTTCCCTCTCCCCCCGCCCCCCCCAACTCTTTTATTTCTTTTACTTTGGTAAGTTTCAGAACTCCAGCTATCAAAAGATCAATATTAGAGAGTTCTCCTAGAACACCAACTCCATTTAAAAATGCAATTGCAGCTCAAGAATTAAAATACGGACCCCTAAAAATGCTGGTAAGAAAAAAAGGGCACTAATTTAATTATTAATCAAACCTTTGTTACAGCCATATGGATAGAAGTCAGAAAAAATAAATAAAACAAGCAAAAGTGAAAATATATAAAGATGAAAAAAAATGACATTAATATAAATATCAGACCTAGGGAAAGGCAGATAGGGTTCATTGTGGTGAACTCAGAAAGATATATGCAGCCAATGGCCTGCGGAAGAACAGATAAATAGAAGTCGTGCTGTCTTACCCAGAAGTTTCTTCAGGATAGGATTTATTTATTTAAGTCATTGGGGATTCTTTGTAGAAAGAGCAATGAAAAGCTACGAACTATGAAAGGAAATATTTTTGTAGTACCACAACAGACAGGAGAAGGCATGTCTGCATCCAATCTGGCCAAAGTGAAGGTCTGTTAGGATTTCAGAACTGATTAAAAAAAAAAGAAATAAGAAGCTAGCAGGTGATTTAATGAGGTTTCTTTGGAAGTTCCGGTAGGACATAATCTTTGGGAATGGAGGAACATGACTACCCTTGGCTATAACAAGCCAAGAACTGCATGCAGAAAGTTAGTAGGATCCAATTGGATTTAATTTAATTTGCGCCTATAGTGATTTAAATATAGATAATACCATTTCTTTTCCTGAGGTCACATTAAGCTTTTGTGGCAATTTTGGGAAGCAATTTAGGAGCCCAACAGCAAATGACATAAAGCTCTGGGTTTTAGCTCCATTATAAGGCATTTTCTGCTGTTCAGATGCATTTCCTTCTCTTCCTTTTAGCCTCAAACACCAACTCACCTGGTAGATGACTTGCAAGATGTCATCAAACAGGAGTCTGATGAAACTTGTATTGTATCCAGCCTATGTGAAAATGGTTCCCCTTTGCTGAAGAAAATCAAACAAGAGGCAAGTTAAACCATATTTACTTAAGGTTACATTAAGTTCCATTCAGTTTGTCAACAAATGCTTCTTAATCACTTTAGGCACTGCTTCAGGAAATCAACTTTGGCAGGTTACTTTCAGAAAAGAACTTGCTATTCCAATTTACATTTTTGAGAAATTAATCAGAATGTTCAGAAATGGTTCTAAACTTTGGTTAATTGAAATTAACACATGAAATTGCCAATAGATTTAATTGTCCTATAAAGATAGTACAGTACTGCTATTTCTGACTTCCAAATAAGCCCTAGTGAAGCCCTGCTTCACTGGGGCTTATTTTACTTTATCTATTAAGATTAGATTATTTTGGATATCAGTGGTAGAGAATAATTTGCATTTAACAAAACATGTCCAGGCTTATAATCCCGTCAGTAAAAAGACATATTTCAACATAGTATGCAATCTTTAGTAGAAAAGAAATGCCTTTGGAATCTGGCTAAATTCATGTTATATCAATCAAATAAGAGCAAGTTTAAATCTGTTTAAAGTGAACAGATCCTGAGTGCTGGAGTTCATTGTTAGAAGTGTGCATGACACAGGAAATCCATTTATTTCAAGCTTGGAACAGATCTACCCCATTCAAAATGCTCTCTCAGAAGGATTTGAATTGGCTTGTTGAGTTGGCTTGTTCCTTTGGAGTAATTGAGCACTTGAATGTTCTGTGTTCCTTCAGAACAAAACTCAAAAATACTTTAATTATTCCGGTTCTAGTAACTTCTTATCAGCTGTTAGTTCCTTACTTTTCACTTTAGGGCAAGAAGAGTAAGCAGGTTGGTAGTCATGCTGACTGAGGTTTATATCCTAACTGCTAAAAAAATTTAATTGAATATTAACTTAAAATGCTTCAGAGACAATAGGAATGCAGTTCATCAACTGAGAAATCTATTTTGATTAGCATCTGTTATTATCCACCCATTTTTTACCCATTCAGCAGAAAAAAATATTTTCAGTTTCTTAAAACAAACCTTATGGATCACTCAGCCAATAGGTTGCAGGACAAAAAAGAGCAGCTAGATTATTTAATATTATTTTTAATTAGTACATTTCTGTGAGAGACTATCCTAAGGTTTTGACTGTTTTATTCTTTTGACTTTTTTGTGTAAATCTTCTTTCTTTCTTTCTTTTGCAATTAGCTTGACAGCCAAGAACAAACTCAGTAAAAACAATTATGTCATTGTGTCTTTTCCTGATGTTTTTGCTTTCATAGAGGGGTGTCTAGTGAACTGCCAGGGGGAAAGAAAGTCTGCTAGTGCTTTTGAATTGCATGAATAATGCCACAGTAACATTAAAACAAGTTCTAAAAGCATGCATATGCATGGGAAATTTGAGCAAGCCAGTATTGCACCAGTAGTATTTACATTTAAATAGCTTCTGTAGCATTAATAATACATCTGTGTGAAGCAAAGCAATGCACACAAATACACACTTTTGCATTATCTACACCAGTGGGACCCACCAGTGCATTCAGATGAATTCTTAAGTCACCTTTTTGAAAAGCAATAATTTACCAGGCAGCTCCAATGGTCTTCTACCTGTGTTCCATTGTTTCTTTTCAACACTTCATTCCTGTATTACCGCACAAAGGCTAAAGCACTAGCAGCAAGGACATAATGGGCTCCTGCTGCTGTGATGGTTAAGGTGGAAAAGATTTGAAGAAAGCTGCCTAATCATAATTCATCAAACAGCCCAGTTCAAACACTCTAAATGCTTTCATGTTGAGACAAAATTGTGTGCTTTCTTTCACACTCAGAACAACACCCAAAACAGCTGTTTCAAACTCGAAACACTTCGCTTATCTCTGTTGTGTGGATCAGGACAATTCAGGACATTGTATACTGACTGGATTAAGTTTTGTGCCAAAGCTTATGTCAAAACGCACTTGCTGTTAGGCAAGACAGAATGTGTCAATCAACTCTATTTTAATATGCTTTTGTTCCTGCCTACAGGTGGATTCTCCAGTAGGGAAAGCAGAAAACTTCCTTTGCTCAAATAGTTGGGAAGGGGAAGGGCTAAATGCACAGCTCTTTCCATATGCATCATCAGCAGAAGACGTGCCTGTATGTATTAATTCCCTACATCTCAACATCTTGGGCTAGGGTGTTTTTGTTGTGGTTTTTCTTTGTGCAACCTTGATTGGTCCGAGGCTAAAAGAAGAAAAGAATATCCCATTTTTTCCCCCTTTTCCCTACTAGTTTACTTCTAGTTGTTTCTTCGTAGTTGTTACTCTTCTCAGTAGCTACGTCAAGATAATTTTTTCCTCTGCTTAACTGCCAGATTTTGGTCCTGCATTATTTAGTAGCCACATTGTTAATATGACTTGGTTTGATTGTATAACATCAGCGTAATGTCAGTTCAGACATTCATTTGAAGTTCTTTAAAAAGTTCTTTCAGATAAATACTGTGACAATTTAGAGGACTGTGCAGATAGTCCTTGAATTATGACCACTTGTTCAGTGACTGTTCAGAGTTACAACAGCACTGAACAAGGGGGACTTATGAACCCAGTCTGCAAAGTTGCAGCCATCACAGTATTCCCATAGTCATAGTGACCACACTTTGAGCGCTTGGCATCCAGTTCACATGGATCACCATTTGCGACCTTCCCTGCTAGTTTCCCACAAGCTGTCAGTGGCGAAACCAGCGGGAGTGCAAGTTGTCACTTTATCAACCATCTCTTCATAATCCACCGATGCTTTATAGTACTAGGTAAGCTTTTGCCAGCCAGCTGACTTACTGGAATTCCCATCTCTTCTCTTTATGGTCATCTGAGTTCGTTCTTTTGACGACCTGTGCAGTTGTGCGGTTACAACTACCAGAATTCCCATCACTAAGCAATGCAATCATTTGACATCATGTTTTATGCTTAATGCTGTGAATTCTTGTCCCTTAACTCAAGAACTATTCGTATGTAGTACTGTCCCTTACAAAAATGTCTTTTAAAGTTCTTCTAATTTTATCTGCTATCTGCTTTATTTTTTCAAAGGATTCCAATATTTGAATCCTCCAGATTTCCAAATATTCTTTAAATACAATGTAATAAGGTGGAAAGGAGGGTGGAGAGAGATAAGCAAACAGTCCTATTACATTATATCATAAATAATCCATTCAATATTATACATCATTCTTACACTGTTAAGATTTTATTGTGTGTTTTTTTCTAGAATCTGCTGACCAGTTCACATTTAAAGATGCCTACATCAGAAGAAGAAGATAACAATCATAAATTATTCACATTTCATAGAACTAGATCATCAAGTAGTCCGCTTCAGGTAAAAATTTTCATTAATTTTTAATGAAAATTTAAAATTCCATAGATACTCATTGAACTTACTTCCAAATAGAGAAATAATTCTTTCAATCAGAAAATACTTTGTAAAACTTGAAGTTCTCACTTTATTGTATAAGGGAAAAATGTTGTAGATGTGTTTGTATAAGAATTTTAACACAAACCTAATTAGCTATTGAATCCAGTATTATTGACCAAGTAGAAGATTTCTACAGGAAAAAGAAGCTTTTGGGAAAACATTATAAGTGAACCTGTTGCCTTTTGTTGACAGTAGTGGAAAAGTGGCATTCTTTTCTTCTGTAGTCTGTGTGTGTGTGGGAGGAAGTGATTTGGGGTGCCCTGTTGAAGTGTAAAGGAAAAGGAAGCCAAGAAACATCAATATCTTTTGACTCCCCGTTTCTGGTGTCCTTGTTTTTGTAACAGTGAAATATGAACTTCTTCAGATCAGGTTATTTTCAACCAGATAACCACATGAAACTCATTTTGAAGTCTGAGTTTTGAGTTGAATGGAATAGTAGCAAACATTGTAGGATTGCCTTTTTGAGTGATAGAACTCAGACTTGTTACGAATGGGAATGTGTATCTAATAGAGTACCAGACATCTTCAGATAGACTTGAAAAGAACTTCCGACTACAGAACCACTTTGGTAGTCTGCATGGAAAATACTGAGCCAACCGGATCAGTGCTCTGACATTTTTAATTAGCTTCCAGTAGAAAACTGATGTGAAAACCTTTGCAGTACAATCTTGTGGATGTCCACTCATAATAAATCATTTTGAAATAAGCAACGTTATTCCTGAATAGTTGGATATACATTGCATTTTTATAATCATAAAGATGAAGATGAAACCAAAGATCTGTGTCTAGTTTGCTATCTGGTTTCTCACTGCAGTCTGCTAAATGCCTACAGGAAGCCTGGAAGCAGAACATAATGATAAGAAACAACTCTCACAGTTCAGTAGAATCTAGGATAACTAGTGTAGACGAAGATTAGATTCACATGCTTCTTGTTCTGACACAAAATGACCTAATGATGAAAATCTACTGTATTTCATCTATTAAGGAAGTGATAATGCTTGAAAGTGTCTCGTAGGCATAACACATGGAAATTTGCCTCCGGCTTTGCTATTTGCAAATATAAATTAGACAACAATTACTGCTATGTTGGCTAAGTTCATGCGAATTTATTCTTAACCACTTCTACAGAGCTGAGCCAACAGAATATGTAGACTATTTTATTACTGCTATTTATGTAAATAAATACATTAGAAACAATTATTCCCTAAGTACATCAAACAGAAATGGCTTGTTACCTTAACTTAAAATTGGCATTAGATTGTTATTTCTTTAGTGTGAACTCACAAATGGGAAATAAATGGGCTTTTTCCCATTCCAGTTCTTGGATAGCCAGAGACTTTTAGACTGTAAATCTGTGTTTGTGTGCGGTTGTTTAAATCTTTGAATGTGGGAACTCAGATGGTGTACTTCCTGATCCATTTCCCCTTTCTAATCAGGATCTAGAAGCTATTAAGTAGTCCATTCAATGGCTTGGTGGGCTGGATCAAAAAAAGGGAAAATATGTTTGTACATGATGTTTCCTCCCTTTGTTAACCTAAAAAGATGGTGATGCCTTTTGAGAGCCATATGGAAATGTACACAGAAGCTAAATTTCCTGCCCTCCACACTGTTCCAGGCATTTGGGCACAATTCATTTCTGGATTAGGTTGCCAGCTTTCATTATGTTTATTCCTCCTTTGGTCATTTTTCCTAAAATGGATCTCTGATGTCAATACACAACAATTTTGGTGTGGTATTTCTTACAGGAAGTGAACTAGCAAAAAAAAAAAGTCATGAGGCTCCTCAATATGTTCTGATCTCATGCAATGAAAGTGCTTTAGCGGTTGTCTCCTTTGCTTATGGACACTTAACAATTCAGATGTAGAAGTAGGATAGATGGGTGGGATTCTGTTTGAAATAAACTTTTCATATAAGTGTTGCTCGAAGATAATATTATTTTGCAGAAGCACCATAATTCAGCAAAACCCACCTTAGGGGTTCTGGAGGTCATTTTTATATGACTGCAGAGAGAGATAAGGAAGAGCTGCCACTATCAGAGGAGAAAATATTTTAAACTTAGACTAATTGATTGAGTAGTGTTGACTTCACTAGGCTTGGACAGCTCATTCGTTCATTTTATTACTCTTGAAGATTAAGAAAGCTATGCCACATTCAATGTGTGAAATCATTTCTATAGATCAGGATATATTTTCAATATACATGAATGAATAGTTATTCTAATATTTTCTTCCTGTATACCAATGTATAATAATTTTGAGGTATATTTAAAAAAAAATATTTTACTGAAAATATTTGGAGTTCTCTAGCATAGACAATAGCAGAAGGGAGAAGACTAGTTTGACCTGGCCTTGTTTCATGAGTACTTATTTGCAGGAAAATGTAATATGTGAATCTGCCATTACATTGAGTAGGTTTAAGAAAGCACCTTTGCACAGTCTTGCCTTTACTGCTGTGTTTTCCCTGGAGGTTCATTTTTACTTAACTGGATATCCCAGTTAAACTCTGGAGAGCTTGTTTACTGTTCACTCTCCCCTGAGGCAACAGAAGACATGTTACAGGATAAGTAAGATAATTTTGTTGCCAGAAGAAGGCTATGCAGGTAGGATTAATGATGTAACAAAATGAACTAAGAGTGACACAGCTGAAAATCTTCCACGGTTTGATGGTAATATGTGAACATAATGTAAACATACAAAAGTTATCTTTGTTATCCATATTTTAACTTTTAAGAAGTGCTAACAGGAAATCTGCTTTGAAAAAGAAATGCTTTTTGCAAGAGAGGGTGAGAGGATAACAAGGATTGGCCACAATTTCATAGGATCCGTGGTCTAATGCAAAATATGCAGGCTGCCATTGATGGGGCACGACCAAGTTAAAAGTAGTCCTAACTAGACTGTATTGAAAAGAAGGAAATAACAAACATGAGAACCACCGTTGCCTTGATCTGTGTATGGCATTGTCACATGGCAGTTAGTGAAAATTTAGTGGTTTATGGTAAAGGCCATTTTTAATGAGGGGCAACTTTTAAATGGGTAGAATCCTGAACATCTGTTAGAGAGCATCATTTAAGAAGGAAGCTGTGCGGGTATCTGGATGCTAATGTTGATTAATAAAGCGTTCCTGCAGGGAAACCTTCCCCATTGTAAGAATGCTTCAAGATGGATAGATTACAACTCCTAGAGTTCTATAGTTCGTATGGCCATTATCATTTATTCTGGGACTTCAGATGTGTAGTACAGGAGGGCATCCAGACCAAGGATGGCTGCTATAGGACTAGATAAACAAAAGTTTGTCTTCAAACCTGCCTAGAAAATGGGTCACTGTTTAGGCAGCATGTTTTGCTTTTGAGCAATCATCTCAAGAAGACAACGAGAAGAAACAAAAGCAGCAGCATTCTGTTCACTATTATAGGCAGCAAAAACTCATTGGTTTCAATAGGTCTCCTTGGCTGTGGAGGTCTTTTTCTATTCCCCTGGAAGCAAGTAGGCTCCAAGACTAGTCATAATTTCAGAGGGTTTGGAAGTTTTCATTAGTGTCTAGCAAACCCTGATTGTGACTTTTCCTTCCCTTCTTCCTATAGGATCCAAAGCTTTTGTTTTACCCTAATAAGCATCCATGCAATTACAGTACTTGTACCTTAGAAAAAAACAGCTTTCTTTCTTCCGGATTACTTTTATTCTGTTTCTCTTTAATATCATTTAATATTATAACTTTATATTATAAAACGAGCAGTTAGCCATCTTAACCCATTTAATAAAAAAATAAATAGTTTAGTGAAATATTACCAGAAGTCAGGAAGGGCTATTTAACATTCATCCTGTTTTCGAAGTGAATGTGTATGTGAATAAACAAGTATGAAATTAATAGCTGAGAATTCCAAGGGCTCATGTATGCAAAACCAACTTCTAAACCTGGCATGTCATAACAATTGAACATATTCCCAGCTCCTATGAGAGCGACGTGAATATTTTTATATAGAGCTGCATATGGTAACTAATACAATGCATCTGCTTCAGTATTAGTTCACACAAAAACATTGCTAGTATTACAAGTGGGATAGCACTCTCAGCCTAGATAATGAAGAGCAAGAAAGTAAAACCATCATTACTTTGAACCTTGACAAACACTTCGAAAGGGAAACTATACAGACTTGTTCTCATAAATCAACCATCTCTGTTTGCTTACAAAGAGAATCCCAAAGTTGTTATGAGCCTTAGGGTGTGACTATGCCTAGTAATTATCAGGTCACAGAGTGCTTGTAATGAATATCAATCCTTACTCATTTCTGTAGGTTTTAGATAAAAAAGGTCAGGCCACTGTTTACATTATATATCATGTGAAACAAGGGGAGCAGTCATATAGGGACATTTGTCATTTTGGAATAACATATGCCTTCTGTCTACCAAATAATGAACCATATGAAAAACGTGGACCTGGTACAGTACAGTATATAAAGTTTCCGTAAATCATTTTACAAAATGTTCAAAGCTGAAATACATTCCTGTACCATTTGATCTATTCTCATTCAATTTTTGGATACTAAAGATTGTTCAGAAGTTGAGTTATCATCAATCCACAGAATCTTGAAGCTTGAACATATAATTGGTTGCATTACAGCATAGCTTTTACAGACTATAGAGCAGGCCATGCCCATCCCGGCTCTGCAAAGGCAAAAAAGTCATGATACGTTACAATACGTCACTTGACGCAATCAAATTTGACACCCCTGCTATAGAGCATAAAAGAGGGAACAATTACTGTAGTCTTCCAGTCATCAGCCATAAATGCAGTCCTCACAGCCACATTTAGCAAGTTGCACAGCCACTCCATAAGTAAATCACAACTGTATTTTAAGATTTCTCCATTATATAATCTACATTAGCATTCTTACTATTTTTTCAGTATTCTCAAAGCGTTTATTAGTTTCTTTGGATCAGTTTTTTTCTTGGACATCAACATATTCCTATACAAATCTGAAACACACCTTCCAGCCTTCCCTCATGACTGTTTCATTAGAATTCAATTTTATCACCTTTTGCTTTTAATTCCATTCATTCCTGCTGGTGATTTTTATGTAACTGTCTTCTCTCAATTTTTTATTTTCATCAAAATCTCTCAGTTTTTTCTCTGTCTCTTTCAACCATAATCCTCCAAGGAAGAAGCCTTTCTTGTTCTGTTTGAAAGTTTATTTTCAATGTTCTTCCTCTACATACATACCATACAATACATTTTCTTTTTCCATCGCTCATACTCTGATATCCATTTTTTATATTTCTCATATTTTCTGCCGGAAGGCTAATATGTCTTTAATATTTTTTCATACAAGACTCATACTTTTTTCTTGCAGTTATCTCATTTCCCTTACTTTTTTGCATTTCCATCTCCCCCACCCCCAAGTTTCACTCTTCACACTACCAAAAATTAAAAATGATCCAGAAATGTTTACCACCCTTGAATTCTTTATTGATTCAATCTTTCATCATAAATAATCATTTCAACGATCACATTTTTAGATTTATATTCATTCTTTTGCCATGCAGACTTAAGCTAAAACCAAATCTTCAAAACAAAACAAAAAATACAGTGCTCATAATCATCAAATAATTATCATTGATTCATAGTGTTGCACAGTTTTGCCCAAAAACTCATCTCTTGTTCTCGATATCACTGTTCTTTAGAAGGTCATACGCAGCAATCCCTAATCTAAGAATTTCTATTTCCATATACAAAATGTGTATGCGTGTGTTTCTGTTAACCCAATTTTCTACAGCAGACTAGACAAAATCAGATAATAGTTACTGGCATAGGTTTTATCACTTCTGTTCAAAATTAAACTCACACAGTCACTTTCTGATCATATTTATCAACTTCTCAGTTAAATCAGATCTGTTAAATCCTTTCCCTTAGTTTGACAGATGGGCAGTTTTGGCCAGTAGTTCTGGATATGTATTTTAGTCAATATACCTGAGTGCTATTCTTTGTTAAAAGAAGGAAACTTGTTCGCCAATCATTAGAAGGGACACAGAACACTTTCTTTCATGCCTTATCCCATATCATGTCAAAGAACATTCACTGCTGCCACTACTCCCTGCAGATCTTATCAGATGATCATCATTTTCCATGATCAAAACCACTTTTGGGTTTCCAGCATCTTTTACAAAAAAAAGACCAGTCATTTGGGCAGCAGCTGCTATTTCCACTGAGCAGCTTTGACTCAGTGGAGTTACACAGTGTTGAAAATTACTGGAAGTTTAACCAGCTTCTCAAGAGAGTGGAGGCTATCTAGTGAAATCATGAAGAGGGACAGAATTGTGGTATATCTGTGAGGTAAAATGTATGTCACAGCTGCCCTTGACTGGTTTGCAGAGGATTATGCTGTGTAAAAAAAAAACTATTAGTGGGAGGGCTCTGTTTTACAAATCCATAACTACATATTTGGACTGTTTTTGACATGAAGGTTGATTGCTTAATGACAGGCCTACTGAAGACCAAAGAAGAACTAAGGGAGAGATATAGATCAAGGAAAAAATGCATAGTTAAATCAGGTTCACAGTAGAGGGTTAAACTGTTTGTCACATCACTTGTTTTCTTCTGTGGGGATTTAGTTGATTTTGGTTTATTTTAATTTTATGGAGTTTTATATCTCTGGTATGGAGTTTTATGGAATTATATCTAAAAATAGATTCTTGGTTAAATTATATTTTAGTTCTGCTGCAGCATACTCAAGATAGTAATGCCATTTTTTAAAAAAATGGATAAATTTTATCTTTGTCTAGTGCTTGTATCACACTGTATCATTTTGATACGGGAATGTCCTGATTCAGGACCATTACCAAGCTCTGAAATAAGTAAGTATTGCTTCATCAAAAAACTTATTTTGATGGATGTACAGTTTAAATGACATTGGAGATCCCAGTCACAAAAATCTCTATATAAGTTTGGATGGTCAATGACCATGTTTAAAAAACATACATAGTATTCCATGCCATAGTGTATCTTTTCTGTCAGAGAGATAGGCAGTTGTGTGTCTTTGCAGGTTTTACAATTAGGGTTGCTGGAATTGCTGCTGTGAAAGTATCATTCTGATTGCCTGGCAGTAAATTTTAACAAATGGGTTAGAAGAAACCAATACTTATCTCTATCAGCAAATTCCATAGTATGTTGACATGTTTGTCCTTCCTGATGACTGGAGGCAGCAAGAGATAGTTTGCAAGATTACAAGTTCATCATTTTCCAACACCAGTGTTGTGTTGAGTTTTCAACTTTTGTAAACATTGCAAGCACAGTTAAGAAATGTGTTTCCATTGGCAGGCCTTTCACCTTTCCCCCTACATTTCTCTAGGGAAGACTGGCCCTCCTTTTGTGCATTAATGTAAAGATTTTGTTGCTTCTTTCTTGTTTTGGAATATTCTTAAGTGTTAGCTTGGTTTTAATACACTGTTTTTCAGTTCAAGACACGCAGTATAGATAGAAGTTCTAAAAGCAGTAGCAGTCTGCTAAAGCACACAATGCCCGATGTCTTAGAGGCCAAAGCCGAAAAACTTGAAAGGGCCCAGACAAATATAAATATAATAATGTCAGAGGAGGAGGAGAAGTAGAAGAAAGACTTCAGGCACATATTATCCTACAGCATACCTAAAAGAGCACATGGGAAGTTTTGCAGTTATTTCTTCTCTTATGCATCAGAAGAGCCTTAAAGGATCTTAACACCCAAGCAAGGTGATATAGAAGAAGGCAGTCTTAAGATTTACTGGTTCCCTTAGCCCAGGACAATGGAGACTGATGCCATGCATTTTATCATAACCCTGAATTTCATGTTACCTGCTGCACCCTATGATTCATATACTGAATAAATAACCACATTGCAACATCAGAATTACTCTCATAGAAATGTCCTGAAAGTAACACGACAACCAGATCAAAAGCAACCAACAATCTTTCAAACATCTTGTAGAGGCTTCGTTCCTGCTCACATTTGCAAAGCTTAATAAAAGGTTGAGAAGACATTATAAACTTGTCACCTTCTGGCATGACTCCTATTATTTTAGCAATTGTAATGGAAGCCTTAACAGATTCCTAATCAAAATGTAATGATGTGTTCTTGTCCAGGCAATCAGAAGTTTAATCTTATGAACAAAGTGGATTGGAGAGAGTGTGCCAACTTACTAAGAAAGCTGGTAACGAATTAGAGTCAACAGGTTTTGGAGGTCAGGGTTGAGCTCTTCTTGACTGGTTTTTACATGAGACTAAGTCCCTTCCTTAGTACTGTATTGCTACCCAAAGGGACCCTGCTTATGTGTTCTAGATTGAAATCCATTGACTTCCTTTGGGACATCTAAGACAGGGACAAGTGATGAAACATGTATTACAATTCCATACACTTGATTTAGGCATCTGAGGTCAAGATGCATGTACAAAAGGCCAAGGCTTGTGTCGTGACACATTCCATTGTCATTTTATCATTGTGGTTTGTATGGCAACCTTTGGACTTCCCCCTTCTCAATGTCACACTCCTAGGTGTTAAGTTCTTGGAGAAGAAAAACCCTGTTTCTCAATTCTCCTCTTTTCTTTTTGTCTTTAGCATTTTAGCAACACATGGGATTCGGCTTTCTGCGGGAAGACGGAAGATCAGCTGACTTTTTCCGACCCAGCACGCAAATACATGGGTGCATTCTCAGCTCGAACTCTGGTCATGTAAAAGTCCACCCACAAGCATTACATTCTCTTTTCAAAACACTTAACAGTTGATTTAGATTTACCATTCTTCTGCATGGGAGAAAACATTTTTGTATATTTGTTTGTTTGTTGTTATGGTACAACATTTGGGAGCAGCACAAAGTGCATTCACAAAAGCATATATTAATCAGGTTGGATTCACCCAACTTTAAAAAGGAAAATGGACACATCAAAGTTCTCTTACATTGAGGATGCTTTACTGTACTGAGTTTATCAGGTATTGAATTTTACACAGTTATTAATAATGCAGGTTTTAACAACATGGTGATTTTTAAATGATTATACATGTTTGGGAAGATCAAGTGCACAGTATTAATTCAGTGAAGAGTTGCTACCTGAGTTCCAGTGCCAGTGAAGATGTTTAGGTTTTTGTTGAGTTTTCTTTTCTTTTCAAGAGCTGGCACTCAAATCAGTAGCTTATATGCTAAAATCATTGAACAAATGTCTTGGTCTGAAATACTGCAAGAAAAGCATTACTGCAAATGCTACTATAAAAGTTAAGGCAGGGCATACCTTGTCTGTAAGTGCTCACTTACCTTTAATTATTTGAAGTACTGTTCTTAATGGAGATCTAGATAGCTTCTCCTTTTTTATTAAGAAAAGCTTGCTTTTATTTTTTATTTTTTACTGTATGAAGCATAGTTTTATGAAAACAAATTATATTTTTATTCAGTAATTTAATTTTGTAAATGCCAAATGGACTTTGGGTTGGGTTTTTCTTTTTAATTTGTAATGTTCTTTGCTGCTGAAGATTTGCAGCATGTAGATGGACTACTAAAGGACCATAAAGTTTATATAAAAAATAAAACCCTAGTCGGGGAGCAGGTAGCTATTTGACTATGCACTAGCATTTCTGATTTTTGCAATATTGTTTTGATGCTCCCTCTTTTCCTGGACAAGCAATATTTTGAAACACTTCTTGAGAGTTTTTATGCACCTATGTATGTATTTTCAAAAGGTTTTGAAAACATAGAATGCAGATATTTAGTATTTTGGGAGAACACAATCTTGCTTACGTCTTCAATTATTGTCTCATGTTAAAGATTCCATACTTGGACCCTGCACAATTCAAAAAGAAAAATATGGCCCTGGGACTGCCATATCTGAATTTTTCTCAGTGGGAAGAGAAAGTGGCTTCTTCTTTTTTTATGTCAGACATTGCTGCCTTAATAGAATTAGGTGCAGCTTTGTCTGCACTTTTTATAATACACTGTACTGCCTTGTAGATAAATAAAGTGTGGCATTTTGTAAAAAATTAACTGCTTGTTTATTACCTTAGATAAGCTGGCATTTTAGCAAACTTGTCAAGAATGTCATTCGACTATATCCTTTTGTTCTGTTAGTTTTGCAAAATACTAGAATCTGTAAGCTTCACCTATTTTAAGTCAGAGCTGTTTCTGCCATTTCAAAACTAAGATAACCAAATTCTTGTTTCAGTACAATACGGGTCTATGTGGAGAACCATCTATATTCTCATGGGACAATATCGCAAGGTTTTAATCGTTCTGTCTGCAGTCAGTTGGGGTGGTGAAACTGCAACTCAGATGTATATTTTTCTGAACCTGCATGACTCTGTCTGCCTAGGGAAAGGTGGTACTTTTAAAGAGCAGCCAGAGATACAGAGAAAGTACTTGTGGATCCAGAGTACCTTCACCTGCTTTAATTACAGCACATCTCTAATGTATTTTTACAAACCATGGTTTGCTTAGCCTTGGTTAAGTCACAATTAGAGGGTTCATACAATAAACAGACATAAGCTGTGGCATTGGGACCACACCAAACAAATGCTTCCTGATTAGGGCAGTGAAGGAACCCAACCATCTCAAACAAACCACAGTGTTTTCATGTAATATATCCAAAAAGCTTAGTGGTGGGGCAACAGGTTGGAAAGATCTATTACTACATGACAAACACATTTAAATGATTTTGCCCTATTTTTTCATAAAATGTAAGAAAGAACTATCAAGATTTTGTCTGTAATTTAAAAAGCAATTCAAGGGCCCTTGAAATTTCTGATAGCTGTGTACAAAAAAGTGTCTTATTTCAAAATTTCTAGTTAACTAGTGGCTTGTACCATGGAACCAGATCATGAAGATACAGGGTTGGAGTTTTGATATATAACATCCCTACATTTGTAAAGACACAGATAACAGATAGATAACAGATAATTAAAGTTGGAAGGGACCTTGTAGGTCATCTAGTCCAACTCCCCACCCAAGCAGGAGACCCTACACCATTTCTGACAAATGGCAGTCCAATCTCTTCTTGAAAGTCTCAAGTGATGGCGCTCCCACAACTTCCGAGGGCAAGCTGTTCCATTGGTTGATTGTTCTCACTGTCAGAAAGTTTCTTCTTATTTCCAGGTTAAATCTCGTCTTGTTCAGTTTCCATCCATTATTCCTTGTCTGGCCTACAGGCACTTTAGAAAATAGCTTGACCCCTTCCTCCCCGTGGCAGCCCCTCAAATATTGGAAGACTGTTACCATGTCTCCCCTGGTCCTTCTCTTCACCAGACTAGCCAAGCCCAGTTCCTGCAACCGTTCTTCATATGCCTTAGTCTCCAGTCCCCTAATCATCCTGGTTGCTCTTTGCACTTTTTCTAGAGTCTCAACATATTTTTATAATGTGGTGACCAAAACTGGATGCAGTACTCTAGGTGTGGTCTTACTAAGGCTTTATAGAGTGTTATTAGTACTTGATCTTGATTGTATCCCTCTGTTAATGCAACTTAAGATTGCATTAGCTTTTTTGGCCGCTGCTGCATACTGCTGGATCATATTTAGCTGGTTGTCCACTAAGACTCCAAGATCCCAGTCTATATATGTACTTTTGGTTTTTCTTGCCTAAGTGTAGGACTTTACTTTTCTCTACATTAAATTTCATGTTGTTACATACAACCCAGTGTTCTAGTCTGTCAAGATCCATCTGGATCTGGAGCCCATCTTCTTGGGTGTTAACTATTTCTGCCAGCTTAATTTGTCCACATGTTTTGTCCAAAGTATTCAACACAATAAAAGCCAAATAAGACTGGATTGGCATTTTTAACCACAAAATGGTTTCTAAAAGATATTTTGATACTACTTTGGTCTTAATTACAAGTGACGTGTTGCAGCTTCAGGATAATTTGCCATAATTTCTGAAAAAGCAATGATAATCCAGCCTTTGCACAAAATATTACAAATTACATGGCATAAACCAATTCCCAATCTAGCCATGATAATATTGCAAGAAGATTATTTTGGGGAAAAACCCATTTCACCATATAGTAACATCAGATAGGCATTACACCAAGTTTTCAATGAATTTCAAGAATTATATTAAGCAGATGAAATATACAAGAATCTAACACAAAAATATATTTTAAAAGAAATATTAAAAATTAATTCCACAAAAAAGAAATAGTAAAAAAAATGAACCTGCATTCCCAACAAGTAAAATTCAACATTACCTTATTACTATATCTTAAAATAAAACTAAGCACAACTTCATTCCATATCTTGCCCCATTTTCTATAAACCCATCTCTAAATCCAACTCTCCAAATTAATCAACAAAGATGCAGTAAAAATGAACAAAATGCAAACTACATAAGTATATAATACCATTCCAATTAATCTACCATGACAACACCAAATAGAAATAATTGTTATATTACAAGGCATGGCATGCTTCTTAATATATCATAATATCTCATGTAAGTGCCTAAGAGGTCGAATTGGTGTTATGATATTTCTTCATTGTCCTCTGTGGTCACCTCTGTGTAAACTGATGTTCTTTACCCATTCAGTTATTGAAATCCAATAGTTGAAACCTTGAAATGACAGATTCAAAAGAGTTATGTTCAGGAAATCTTACTCGTGCTGATGCACCCAAAAATTTCAATAGCATGCTGCAAAATATCCCTACTCTTTTCTGCCATTATTAACTTAACTGGCATTTACTTTTTCTATAACTATCCATAGAGATAAATTATATGATAACAAAAGACTGATTCATAAATTTAGATACCAATTTAACCAGGGATGGGATCCGACCGGTATAACTACCGGTTCTGTCGCTCTGCATCGCATGCGCGTGCGAGAGAGAGTCGTGCAAGTGCATATTTACGACCTGCTGAGCTGCCTGGACAGCTGAGCAGCGCTGCGTGCAAGTGTGCAGTGGTTGAAAAAGCACTTTTTCCCTGCTTTTTCAACCGCAGCTGTGTCGTGCAAAGCAGCTGCGGTTGAAAAGGCAGGAAATAAAGGTCAGGTAAGAGCCCGGGCGGGCAGGTCGGCCAAAACAGCAGCAGACATAGAACCAGTTCTATGTATGCTCTCTGTTTGCTGCTTTTCATAGCAACCGGTTCTACAGAAGTGGACAGAACCGGTAGAATCCCACCTCTGAATTTAACTACAACCTGATTGTGGTGTTCTTATTATCTTATGAGTGTTAGGTTTTGAAGCAAATTGAACGGATCCTATTGAATGGGTGATCCTCTAGTCCAAGGGTGTCAAACTTGCAGCATCACATCATCACGTGACGTATCATGACTTCCCCCCCTGCTAAAATGGGTGGGTGTGGCCAGCGAGTGACGCATCTGGCTCACGGTCCATGAGTTTCACACCTCTGTTCTAGTCATTCAAAGTTCGGCAGATCTGGAGAATGGAAAGTGAAGAGCTTTATTTCTCATCTATGCCATAAAGCTAGAGAAGTAGAAAAACAGAGGGTGAAGGAAGGGTAAAGCATTGCAGTAAATTATGCCTTTCCCCTGCTACCTGTTAAGGTTTGGCATGATTCAGGTTCTCAGACTAGAACTACTCAGATGAGTTGTGAGTATAATAAAATAGCCCAGCTGTATTGTAGTAAAATAGCCCAGCTGTGTCTCTTCTAAGTGTCCCTCCTTAAACCACAATTCTTTAACATGTTTTCAGCTTGGTTTGCTTTTCACTTCCTTTTTACTGGTAGATAGAAGAAGATGGTTCTAAGATAGCCACTTAGCTTGGCCATCAGAGTTAGACTTCCCCAATGACCACATTATATTATTTTAATTTGATAAATTTATATGCTCCTGTTCTCTGCCTGTCTCTTTTTTCATATACCCACACCAAGAGAATTGCATAGCATCTTTCAAGAGCATAAAATGGAGACACTATTACAACTCTTAGAAGCAATAGAAGAAATCAGCAATAGAAAAGTAGTTGTAAGAAGAAATAGTCATAACTGCTGGAAGGGAGAAAAAAATACAAAAGCATGCTATGTATGCCAAATTGAGCTCTGGAAGGGAAGGTGGGATATAAATCTAAATAAGCACATTAAACAAAAGCATAAGAGATTTTAGACCTGTCTATCAGCATTATCCAGACTTCATCCTTCACATGTGTTGTACCATAGTTTCATTATTCATAGCCATTATTATTTTTGTAGTCTTAATACAGCTGAAAGTCCACTATATACTGGGCAAAGATAGTACTGATTTAATTTACCTTTGCTTTTTAAATTTGTGTCAATATACAGTATATCCTACTGGAAATATTAATAGATATTACTGTTGAGCTCTGAGCACCTATGGGAGCCCTCACAGCAAAGGAAGAACTGAGTATATTAATCACACGCCCGGAATGAAAAGCTAACCCATCCACAAAATGGTTTTTCCTTTATATTCATGTCTGTCATTTATCTCCTGCATGTTTCATCAAAAGCAATTCAATAATTCCAAGTAGAGATTTAATCTAGACTAGTTCAATATTTTAAAAGTTTAATTGGGACCTTACTTACTCAAAAAACAGATTTACATTCCTGGAATATGTTTCTAAGAAAGTAATGCAGTTGTAACAAGCCAGTGGTTTCAGTAGCTGAAACCACTGTTTCAACACGCTGATTCTTAGAGCTGAATCTAGGACTGAAGCAAATCAATGTGGTCATCTTTAAACAGAAGAGTTGCCATGCAAAGCAGTTTCAAGAATCACACAAACCTTTGTTGAAATCAAGCACACCTTTCAAAGTTCTGTAAAGCAGGGGTCCCCAACCACGGTCCACGGACCGGTGCCGTCCGCGGAACAAGTCCTACCGGGCGCTGGTTGCTGGGCGCGCCATCTTTTTGATGAAAAAGTGCTTCCGGTGACCTCACCGAAGCACTTTTCATCAAAAGATGGCGGCGCCAGCGCTTCAGTGAGCTTTTCCGGTAGAAAGCCATTTCTACCGGAAAAGCTCACTGAAACGCTAGCGCCGCCATCTTTTTTATGAAAAAGTGCTTCCGGTGAGGTCACCGGAAGCACTTTTTCATCAAAAGATGGCGGCGCCCAGCTGATGCCGGTACGGGCGCGGCGCCCAGCTGATGCCGGCACCGGGCCGCGGCATAAAAAGGTTGGGGATCACTGCTGTAAAGCACTGCTCAACCTCTATAGACACGAGGACAGAAAAAGGAAGGAGAAGTAGTACATAGGACATTTCAAATGTAAAATCTTGGGAGATGACCTCATGTCACCCATATTTCACAAGCTTTCAATTTCTTTGCATGAGGTATTGTGAGAAATGTGAGAAGCGCAGAATATAAGGTAGCTGAATCTTATATGATTTAACTGTGGTCGCAGGCACCTTGTTTCTTTTTTGGTTTATTAACATGGGGAGGCAAGACTACTGTTACTATAAGACAGTAAGGTCCAGCATCTGAACAGGTCACCAATCCCTGACTTAGCAACAGTAGGGTACAATATCGTGCTGCCTTCAAGGATATATAGAAAACCTCAAGTCACTTGGATAATATTTGCCACTATCTTTATCACTATGTGATAAAGAGCTACACTACACAGCTTTTATATGTCAAACATATAGAGCAAATTGGTGAAATTGAGCCATAGAGAAACCCTTAGTATCTGTCAGTATCAACGTATTGGAAACAACCAGTCTCCTTCCCCAAGTAGTCTGTGAGCTGCGGTAGTGGTTAGAATGTAGTACTGCAAGCTATTTTTGCTGATTGTAGGCTGCCTGCAGCTCAGCAGTTCGAGTCTCATCGGCTAAAGGTTGACTCAGCCTTCCATCCTTCCGAGGTCGGTAAAATGAGAACCGAGATTGTTGGGGTCAATATGCTGACTCTGTAAACTGCTTAGAGAGGGCTGTAAAGCACTGTGAAGTGGTATATAAGCCTAAGCGCTATGCTCTTGCTTTATTTCTAGGAATGCTTATGAGTCCCAGGTATCCCTGGAGACCTTCTTCAGAAATACAAAAATATTACAAGCTGCAGCCTAGTGTTGGTTGAGAAGCATGTTCACTTGACACACTTCCCCCAAAATCCATGTTCCGTTGAGATCTAGGATCTACCAGAGAAAGTTGATCACCAAAATGGCAACCTGGATTCCAACAAGAGAAACAATCACAGACCGGGACACAAAGAATAGAAGGCAAGACAATAGATACACATCGCATATTTCAATGCATCTATTTACTGAGCAGAATCGTAAAAGTATATATATATATAAATAAACATATATAAAGGAGGTACATGTTGTTGCTTTTAAAACAGAGTGAGTCATCCAGATAGCATCACTGTAAGGTTTTGAGGATTTATGCCCACGGAGAAAAGCTGCACACTTGGTGTGTGATGTCACCGCTTCCCATCTATATCACTGAACATGAATCTTAATTAGACATGCTTCTACAGTGCTCTCAGTCAAATATGTGCCTGTGTTTCCTAGCATTACATCAGTAGTATTTAATCTCAGAATGGTGTAGTTGCCCTGGAGAACTGACATCCAATATAAGTTGTTAAAATACTAGCCCAATCATGTAATATGTCAGTGGCTAGGAAATCCTATGGCTGCATTATTTCAGAATAATGTGCCTATCAATGTGACTGATATTCACAGAGAAACCCATTAATGCATCTGAAAATTGTTATGTAGAAATATTGCCACAGTCCTTTTATATTAATGTATATTTAATATCAAAATGTTGCCTATTGTTTCTTTGTTTTGCGTTATTTGTCTGTTTGTTTATTAATGTACAGTTTTTATAGCCCACCCAACTCAAAAGGTTTCTGAGCAGCAGCTTACAACAAGTTAAAACTATAGATGCAACAATAAATAAATCACAATAATAAAAAAAATTCAATAATGCGATAATTTATTGTTTCCCAGGATGTATTTAAAATGTATTTTATACATTTTTTACAGATATTTTAGAATACCTAAAACCCCCAAGGGAAGAAACTTAACACACTTCTGGAGGTAAAGATTCCATTCCAGAGGCAGCTACCCACAAAAAAGGACCTGTTGTCCTGTCTATGTCACTCTCACTTCAGGCAGAACAGGGCTCTTAACATTATATTCCGGAAATGTTCACATTGGATGGGTAAATTCAGTTCTGGCAAGACAGTGCCTGATATAATCCATTGTTTGTTCTGTTGAATAAGTGCCTCCCCAAGAGACTATTTATTTAGATTATTTTATTTCATCCTTATTATTTTGATAAATTACTCAAGGCAGTGAGCATACCTAATACTCTTTCCTGAGTTAAGGCTAAGCTGCAAATGTTCAGGTAGGAAGAAGACCTAGGTCAGACCTGCACGTAAGTAAGTCACTAATATCAATTAGTGATGCTGCTTAAACACAGAATTAATACGTTCATATCAAAACTGGCATGATTGCTATTCTTATTTGTATCATTGCTTTATATATATAAATATTTTATGTATTTGTTACATTCAAGGCTGCACAGAGTCAGTTTGGAGCTGGTACGGTCTAAACAAAATAATTAATGTAACTTAAATGTGTTTAAAAAGTTAATTATTATAGTGTCTTCCCTAAACTATATCCTGTTAACAAAGTATTCTGGGCCCTCTGAAACTATTCTCTTCTTTTATTAATTTTAAAATACTAGGAAGTTTACATCCTGTGATGCACTTTCAAAACTGGGTCAGAATTCTTGATGGAAAAGTTGCTTAATAAACTCCTAATGGTTTCACAAGGTACACCATAAATTTAAATGTGCTATCACTTTAAAAATTTGCAATGGAAATCTTCCATCAAAAATTTCCATTCTGATACTTAATTTTATGAGCAAATTCTAAATGATGATAAAGTTATCTTTATTGCCTTTCCTCATCTGAAACTACATCTTCTACACAATCATCAAGTCTAAACCATGTCTGAATTGAGCCTGTACCCTTCCATAAATGAAATTCTGTGTTTTCCATGATAAATCGCAGCTGTGACAATCTGGATTGGCCAGGATCAAGAAACTGGGAAAGCTCTCAGCAGATTATATAATCAGCCCTTCCTACATCTGCAAATAATAACAAAAACCTCTACTACTATATCTTTGTAGCAAAAGAACCAAATGACTCTGTTCCATTAGTGAATCACAGGAGCTCTTCCCCTTCCACAAATGATGCCATGACAGTAGCTAAAGACAACTGAGAATACTACCTTATCTGAGGACAAAGAAATCTTTATATATCCAAGTATCAAAATCTGTTCCTGAATGAAATTTAGTCTTAGAGTCCAGTCTATTTCTGATGGTCTAAGTCAGGAGCTTTAGAGGAAAGCAAACTGGCTGCACCAGAGTGTATTTATGTTAGAATTGGTTTGCTTAATGGAGAGTTCAAGGTTGAAGAGCAAACTAGATGCATACAATGAAATGTGTTCACTTGTGAAAGATAGAAGGTAATTCAAGCAATATTTGCATAATCACATTAACTTATAGAACCTCCTTTAAAGTTGTCCTAACAATGCCTCCCATTGTTGAGAGACACAGCTGTCCATGCTGATCTGACACAGAGGGGAATTGTGTTGTCACAGAGCAAACATCTTCACAACCATTCATAAGAATCCAAATGCAAAACTTTTGACTATTTTGGCAGCAAATAGAAGCTTTCCTCTTTAGGAACACCTGGGCTGAAAAAGCTCTGTCAACATTCTATTTCTTCCTTTGATTACTCTTATCTAATTGCCATCAAATTTAAGACCACAGCATGGGAGAAAAAGAACACGCACATCAGGCTAAAATGCTTTATTAAAATGTTGCAATAAGAATGAGCTGTAATAATTTATACCTTGGGGTATATTTACTTTTGGCTCTGCAAAAATACAGGTAGCACGCCATAATTCCACACAAATATTCCACACATCAAATCTCCTGGTAACATAATTGCCACCTTTAAAAATTAGATTAAGTCATATGCATCCTTATCTTTTTTTTTTTATCAAAGCTTATCCACTTTGAAAGTGGCAATTGATCTATTACTTGGCATGTAATAGCTGAGAAAAGGAAATACCTGTCTACTGTAACATTGAGCATGCTAATTGAAGCAAAATGTATCCAAAGACTATGCTTTGGAAAGAGGGGGAAAACATACAGTAGTCAACTAATTTCTGTGGAATTTAATTTGGCAGATACAATCAAGCTTGCATCGAAACAGTTCTGATTTAAAAAAAAATATGGATAGAATTTCTGCTTAGTCATGAAAGGTGTTTTAAGGATCAGCGCTCGGATTAATCCCATTTCATTGCTTTGGCTACATTTCTATCAAAGACCGTTCTTTGTACTATTGAAGGTGGAAGATAAAAGGGAACCAAAGATCTTTTTCTATACACTGAGTTAATAGTATATTGAATGTGGGCATTATATTACCTGCACCTCAGCCCAGACTTAAATCAGATGACTTCTTAAGGAAATGGAACCTGGAAGTCAATCTATTCATCAACATCCAATCACATTAGAGTAAGGTTGCATTTGTTGAGTCTCTAAGAGAATATCTTGAAGAACTTAGGACTGGGTGGGTCTTGTTACTGCCTTATAGAAGCCCACCATTCCTATAATAGATTGTCATGCCCGTCACAGTCTGAATCTGAGGAGGAAGCCGGGCAGCTGACAGGGAGTGGGAGTGTGGCTCCATTGGCTGGGGAGGAGGCTGGGGAACGGCAAAGTCCGGCTAGGCAGAGCAGGGGAGAGATAGAATAAGGGAGAGAGAGTTCAGAGGAAGAGAGAGTTCAGAGGAAGAACCAGGCCTACTCCCTCTTCACCCTAGGGCACGCAGGGAGGAACGGAGAAGAGAGCAACATGGGTTGTGTGGCTTACGAGGGAGGAGAAGGTCCTGATTCCCTTCATTAGCCACGCCGATTCCCTCAGCCACAGCTGGGAAGACAGTTGATAAGAAAGGCAGGCTGCATGTGGCAGGCTGCTGTGAGCAATAGTGGCTTTATCCTGTGTTGTCGTGGCTTATCTGTGTTCCTGGCATCTTCCCAACCATGTGAGTTTTGCCGTGCCTGAAATTCTGGCTTCTGTCCTGCCAAACTAATTGCTTCAGTTTGATTTGTTTGGACTTTAAGTTACAATTTGTGTCGCTCAGGTTTTGGACTTAATTTTCTGAGTCAAAGGCTATTCCTGGGAGAGTTTTTCTCCAGCCAGAAGATACCCTGGACATTGGGGGCAAAGTTGGAGATAATAAAATGACTCTTATTGCTTATCTGACTGTGTTGCCTTTGTGCCACTCCCCAGGTCATCACATAGATGTAAAAACCTTCATTGCCCTTATTCTTGCCATTTCTGCTTGATTAATAATGGCAAAAACATTTGGGCAGAAGTAGTTCAAAGAGAGCATGAACCAATTCATTAGACATTAGAGATCTGGTCAATTTAATGTTTTACTCTGTTTCTTCTCTCCTACCCCAATAGGTTTGCACTGCCCAATAATGAAAGTTCACTAAATTGAAAAAAGAAGTAATAGCAAATTATACAGGGCTGTCAAACTCCTGGCCCGTGGGCCAGATGTGTCACAGGCTGGCCATGCCCGCGCCCATGCCCAGTTTAGCAAAGGGGGGAAAAGTCCCGATATGTCATGTGATGCTGCCGTGACGAGGTGAGTTTGACACCCCGGTATAGAGAAATCTGTGGCTCTCAGGAGGAATCTAAGTGACTTTTATTTTGCAATTTCAAGACTGAATCAATAATGAATTTTTAAAAAATGTGAGAAAATATATTTAAAGAGTGCCTTGTTTATTTATTTCATAATTAAGATTCTAGCCCAATGTCTTTTTATTTTTGTAAATTTCTAAATTAACTGTCCAGCACAAAGATTCTGCTTCTCTCTTTAGTGAATGAACAGGGATCTGCAATCTACTGGCATTTATTCAAAAAGTGTTTTATTTATTACAAATTTAGAGGTAATTAATTACTTGTAAAAAGTATTTTTGATAGGCTAGAACAGTTTTTCAGTCTTGGAAATTTGTTTTTTTTTACCTGTGCAAGAAAATCTAAGACTATACCCACTTGACACACCAGTATAACATTTTAGCTGTTGTGGAATAGATTATTGAGACTGTTGTATATCCAATGTAGTGGACAAATTGGATCCTGGCTTTTCTTCCTCCTTCAGTCTCAGAAATTCTATAATTCTGCACTGAGTATGTTTGGCTTATTACAGATTTCCTCAAATTAATGGCTTTCAGATAGGAGAACTATATTCCAAACTTTTAAGAAAGTATTTGAATCCATATAGAAACATAAAAAATTATTCCCTTAAAAAAAAATGTGAAGGAGCTCCATAACTTGAAAGGGCATTATAACTAATGTCCTATCCCACAGATATATAGCTCTTTTCTCCCTAACGCCCAAGCATTGACATCTGTTCCTATAAACATTTATATTCCTAAGTTTTCCAACATTGGAAACAAGATCATAGAAGGCTTCCAGTTTTCATTCTGAGTCCAATATTGGATGTTAGAGGATAGGAATGCAGAAAATAAACTGTCTAAAGTAAGATAAAAAAAAAATAGAAGTTTGCAGTTCTTCAACATATAGCCCATATTCACTAAGCAATGTAGAATGAAGCTATAGAAATGATTAAAAAGATAAAGATGCAATCTCTTGAAGGACCAAGACACAAAAATGAGAAAGCAATATTGTTTATTACTCATCTGGAAGATTGACAAACAGCCAGGAAAGAAGCCATAGGATAAGGCTTTAAAGCAAGCTGATGTCTGTTCTCAAATTAATCTTATTCTAACCTAAATTACTGAGGCTAAAGGGATGTTTTATCATGGACTACAGGAATGTGCTGCTTTCATTAGAAAGTTCTACCCCTTTTGTTCATGGGTATAATGTTCCAAAAGTTATACAAAAACATATACAAAAAGATGCTGCATTCAAAATTTTGCCACAGCCTCCATTGCTGTTGCTGGTTTCTACTGATTTCTTTTAGTATTATTTTAAAATAGCACTGGCACTAGACCATATTCTTCTCCAAAACTTGGTGCCCCATGTATACAGTATGTTTGGACTCCAACTCTCAGAATCCTCAATGAGCATAGAGAATCTATTATACAAGGTATAATTCCTGAAGTTCAAGTTGAAGCATATCTAGAGAGCAATATGTTGACAAAGCAGTGTGTAAACTCGTTAAATAATCTGAATTGCAATTAGCTCCCAGAAATCTCCATAAATGAATTCAGGCTGGGATTGGAGAGTAATCCTCTATTCTTTTTTCTTTTATTAAAAGTGAATGAACAGAATCAAATAAAATGTTGGTCCCATCTAATATTTTTCTGCAGTGCAGCTGCATCAACTACACATAGATGTCAAATGGCCCAGAACAGTGGTGGTATTCTACCGATTCGGCCCGGTTCTGCCGAGCTGGTAGCAGTGATGAACAGTGGCGACTGAACCGGTTCTCTCCACCACTCTGCTGTTGGGCCCACCCGCCCTCCTGGGCTCCCATACTCACCTTTATCCTCTGAATTTGAACGCAGCTGCTTTGCGTGGCACAGAAGAGTGCCGCACAGCAGCTGCTGAAGCAACCAGGATCGTGCATACTTGCAGGAGGTGAGTTAGAACGCCTCTGTGCCTGCGCAAAGCGCGTTTGGCATGCGCATGCAAAGTGTGTGCACGCACACGCACGCAAAGTGTATGCATGCGCGCAAAGCTCGCCCACCAAGCCACGCCCACTGAACCGGTGGTAAAAATATTTGAATCCCACCACTGGCCCAGAAGAACTTGTGTATAGACAAAATAATCTGCAAGGTGTGTCTTGAAGAAGCTCTTCCTTTTAGATAATGCCATCTAAATTTCAGTAGAATAGAGGTAGTCCTTGACTTATGACCACAACTGAGCCCAAAATTTTAGTTGGTGAAACATTTTTAAAGTGAATTGCATGACATTTCTTTCTACAGTTGTTAAGTGATTCGCTGCGGTGAAGTTAGTAACATGGTTGCTATGTGAATCTGGCTTCCCCAATTGACTTTGCTTGTCAGAAGGTCGCAAAAGGTCGATCACATGACCACAGGACACTGCATCCATCATAAATATGAGTCAGTTCGCAAGCATCTGAATTTTGATCACATGACCATGGGGATAGCAATGGCACTTAGACTTATATACCGCTTTATAGTGCCCTATACAGCCCTCTCTAAGCTGTTTATAGAGTCAGCATATACATACAGGGATGCTGCAATAGTCAATAGTAAGTTTGAAGTCATAAGTCACCTTTTTCAGTGCCTTTGTACCTTTGAACAGTAGCTACCTGAACTGTTATAAGCCAATGATTATGCAAAAAGAGCAAGTACACTTTTTTACTTCATTTGGCAAAATTCACCAAACTCTGATATTGTCAAAACAAACAAGCGGATTTAGAGAAAACAACACACACACACACACACACACACATCTGTGGGAAAGATCACGAGTGAGTTGATTTGTGTTTTCTTTCCGGTTAAGTTTTAAAAAATATGTGTGGGGGAAAGTCTGTTTGATCACACTGCATTCTCCTCATCCAAAGGGAACTTCTCTTTCAACTCAAAAGCAGTCAAGAACTGAGGAGGTGACAGCGTTTCACGTCACCCGTCAGGTGTAAACCTGCATCCCAAAAGGGAGCTTTTAGTCCGCCTTACACCCACCTACCCACCCTGTATTGCTATGTAGCCGAGAACCCCGCGCCGTCTCCCGTTCAGATTGAAACGCGAAGTGATGCTCCTCTTTTGAGGCGAGAGAGCCTGGCGCCTTTTCTTCCAGGGTGGCCGTAATGATAAAAAGCCTGCCCGCTCACTCCCCTCTCCCCACTTCGCCAATGAACGTGACTTGGTTGGCGGCTGGGCCTTTTTCTTTCTTTTTCCATTCACAAACAAAAGGCGGGGCGCGTAAATCCGCACGCTCTTTTGTGAGGGGGGCCGCTCTGCCCACTCGGCGCTCGGGAGCCTGCGGAGTGATCCATCGGCCCGGATTAGCATAAATGAGCAGGCACAATGGCTGCTCGAGCCGGGGACTTGCGCCGCGTCCCTGAGGAGCAGTTAATGATCTGCTACGGGCCCTGGAGTTGCGCCTCTGCTCCGTCCCGTTGCCCCGTTTAGGGCCGAGAGATTCCTCAGCGTTCCCCTGCGCCCTCCCAGAGGTGCAGATATTCCCGCCTTTTTTCTTTTCTTTTATTTTTTGGTGGTGGTTTTTAACGCGATGCAAGGGGGCGAGCGAGCCCGGCAGGCAAGGCAGCCGGCCGGGCAGCGCGCACGAGCGCCCGGGTTTCGAAGGAAGGCGCGCAGCTTTGCCTTGCCTCGCCTTGCTGTGCCGCCTTGCCTGCCTGAGTGCCATAGCGACCCAGCACCTTTGATCCCTGGGGAGGTGAGGCGGAAGTTGGTCCTCGCTATTAAACATTTTTATAGATAGCAAAGTCCATCCTTTTTTTCCACCTGCAGCCAAAGCAGCGAGGCAGCTGCTAGAACAAAGCGAGGGAGCGAATGAGCTGGCCAGAACGTGTCTGGCCGCAGTTGCCAGGTGCAAGCTTGTTTTTCTCTTAACTGGAGGGAGTCTCTGGTGACTGTCAGGGTTTGACGGAGACTCGAGTAACCCTTTCTTCCCCGAGGGGAGAGGGCTGAAGCGGGTTTGTGTTCTCTCCGAGATGCGAAAGGGCGCTAAGAGCGCTGCTTTTGGCTTCCCTGCCCAAATCTCCATCCTTGGGGGGGCGGCGGCGAACAAGCTCCATTTCATAAGCCAGTTGCTCAAAACTTGATGGTGATTTTCTTTGGCAGAAATGGGGAAGGCAAGATGGGTTGAGGAGAGGAGCAGGAGAACCCCGACTTTGAAGAGTTGTTTCCTTCTTCAAGCCATCTTCTTAATACTGAACAATTTCAGAGGAATGAATTAAACAGCAGGAAGCACATTTACTGTAGCTGTCTTGCCAACCAGGGGAAGATTCATTGCTGAGTTGCACAAAACTTTTTGCCTCTCCTTCCCAGGATACCAGAGCAACACAAACAAAACGCATTCTTTCTCCTGCCTCCTTCAGTACAACTATCTGTTTAAAGTGGAATCTGCTGTTTCTAAGAAAGATCAGTTGGTTTATGTTGCGGTGGACCTATAGAAGCAAAAGCACATCAAATCCCTGTGATACAAACATGCATAATATGTGGTTCATTGGGTTTTTATAAGATGGCAAATTATGCCAACAGCTTGCGTATATGTAAAGCTTATCTTCACATTGCCCTAACCATGGCAGAATGGTTTTGCCTATTCCATTCCAGCTTCAGGGAATGCAGGCTACTTCTGGATGTTGTCAGCCACATGGGCAGGACTTATATATACATATTTAGCATTGCCATTCTCTAGATGTACAAGTTGAGGATGATGTTCCCAAGTTATTGGTGTCTCCCACTTCGCTATTGTGCTTCTTTTTGTGATCATACACAGGAACATGTGCTATTTTGGGGCATTGGTTTAGCGGTCTTTAACAATTTAGAAACACCCTGCTACTTGTTAATTGGGCAACTTGAGGAGTGATTAAACATGCTGCTCCAAGCACCCAACTGCATTAATCCAACTCCACCCTACCTTATGGTGGTTTTCCCCGCTGGCTGGCAATACTATGTTAGAGGAGAACCAAAGCTAGAGGAATCAACTTTGTAATTTGACCTGCATTAAAATAATAAGAACAGCAGAAACTTCTGCTGGTGTTATCGTGGCAGAATAGGACCGAGCAATCAGGGCGGCACAATTTATGGTAGCATATTTTTTGACTGACTCAAGGACTGGTGAATAGCACTTGAATGTGAGACCATCTGGCTGTGCCTATAATCTTTATGTGTCGAGTTCAGGAAGAGAGCTAGAAGTCAAGTCCTCTTGCAAACAGGATTTTTAAAATTTTCTTCCTATTTATTTGAGAAACCATCCAGGTACTATATAAAATGCAGAGAGAGTTGAAAGAATTCCTGGCATAGCCTTTCTTCCTCTCCCTCAGATTTAGAGAGATTGTGGCAAAGCTGCACCCACTTTTCTAGCCTGCTGGCTATATTTTGCACAAGATGTCATCATATTCCCATAATTACAATTACCTGTTTTTATTACTGTGAGAAAATGAAACCCTCACATTATGATGCACCAAGAAGCAGCCAATAAAAGAAGCAGGGCTACAAAAAAAAAATCCCAAACCCTGAAAGACTAAAAGAGTTGCCATGATACAGAAAGACTATATGACTCTATCATACACAATAACATTTTAAAGGAGAGGTTAAATGTTTTGTCTTATTTTAAGGCCTTTGGGATGTTTTGACGTGTGTGTGTGTGGTTGTGCGCGCATGCGCAAGCGCATTTTCATAACTGTTGACCCTTTGTGACTGTGGATTAGTCCCTGCAGTTTTCTTGGCAAGATTTCAGAAGTTGTTTGTCTTGCCTGCTTCCTACAACTGGGAGAGAATGACTAGTCCAAGGTTACTCAGCTGACTTTGTGCCCAAGGCAGAACTAGAACTCATCGTCTCTTTGTTTTTAGCTTGGTGCCTTAACCACTACCGTAAATTGCCTCTATATTTTAGGTACAGATGTGACAAAATAGCTAAAAGCTAGCATTTTAGGGCACATATGAAGAAAGAAAGAAAGAGAAAGAAAAGAAAAGAAAGAAAGAAAGAAGAAAGAAAGAAAGAAAGAAAGAAAGAGAAAGAAAGAAAGAAAGAAAGAAAGAAAGAAAGAAAGAAGAAAAGAAAGAAAGAAAGAAAGAAAAAGGGTTAAGTATATGAAAACTGCAGTTGGTAAGAAAGTTCATTCCAATTTGTTTAAATGTACAACCCTTTAAGTAGACAAAAATTGCTAAACAATATTTCCCAATTATTTCTGCAGAGTTGCAATAGTTTGGATCCATCAACTAAGTTTGTCTTTCTGTCTGTACAGATATATATTTCCTTGCAAAAAGCATGTACAGAAATTTGTAACAGAAGCCCTGTAATTAGAAGTAGACCTCAATAATTGAAATATGTCTTATTTCCAAGGAAATAATGTAAAGAGCACCAATCCCTAGCATTATGTAACAGAATAATTCCACCCCTGAAAGATTGGAAATCAAGGCTAAGTTGGACATAAAGATCAGTAATGTGTTGGATTCGGGCCATCACGTGATATTTAGGAAATTTCATACCCAATTTTACAAGGGCTATTTGTTCATGGGTTTCTACATGCTTCATGGCTCCAGAACGTTGACTGGAGATTGTATACTAATTGACACAATGCATGCTTACATGTGGGTTGAGGTGAAACCTAGCAATAAAGTCTTAGTGTTTCATGGAAATAGAAGCAGGATGTAAATATTTGTGCAATCTAATATAATCCATAACTAAACACACAATGATCTCAACAATAGAAAGTTTAAAAAACAGCATTGGACTGGATCCAGAGGATTGTTTCCATCAATACAAAGGGCTCTGAACTGATTTCTGCTGAGAATGTTTTCAGTAGACAAAAGGTGAACCAATGTTCTGCTGTTTTGCCCATTCTAAAGCCTTGAATGTTCACTCTTCCAGAAACTCCTTGCAAGTTCCAAGTCACGGAGGAATCATCAAGAGCCGTAGTGGTACAATATTGGAATGCAATATTGTAGGCTAAGTCTGCCGACTGCCAGCAGTCTGATTCTCATCAGCTCAAGGTTGACTCAGCCTTCCATCCTTCCAAGGCTGATAAAATGAGGACCCAGATTGTTGGGGACAATATGCTAACTCTGTAAAGCGCTTAGAGAGGGCAGTAAAGCACTGGAAAGCAGTATATAAGTCTATGTGATAGTGCTAAGTTTAAGTGCTATCATTGACTTTTCAGTTCTGCCAATGGAAAACCTCTGCTGCAAGGCCTCTCATTGATAAAATAAACCCTTCTGTCCAAGGCAAGATTTTGCTGGATCCAGTCCCGTGGCAGGTTTGTGTATGCATCATGAAGTGTTTAAGAGGCAGCAATAAATCTTAGGAATAGGTATGTAAGTAAATGAGTAAATAACGCTTTTGCTGTTACTATCCAAACCATCCTTGCGCTTGAATGGTGTGATTCACATTCATCTTTACTATAATTCTTCAATATCTTCACTATCAAGACACTCTATGTTCCTTCCTTACATACCATCTAGCCTTGTGATTATAACTCAGGGCCACTTTGCAGGTGTAGTTGAGCTATTATCTAGGGTCGGAAGTGGATTGCTTTTTCATTCCCTGAGATTAGATGAAAGACAAATACTTCAGGATGCCTTGAAACTCCTAGATCGTGCAGGAACTGAAGCTTTAGCACCATGGTGATAATCTAATGATGCAAAAAACTTGGACACCCTTCAATTGTGACAGAACAATGAGTGCTGTCAATGCAACTTAGGTAGCTTCTAACAAATGACAAACTGGGACTGCACATAATTCTCCTTCTTCCTGTGTTCTACATTCCGGCTCATTATTCAGTCAGCAAGTTTTATATATGAGAAAGCTGACAAATAAGGAACTGCTTGAGAGCAAAGATTTCCCCTTCATCCTATACTGAACGCTTTGCCGGAGATTAGATCTTGGCTCAAAAAACAACAACCTTAAGGTATATTTCAAGAAAAAAAAAATACATATTTGAAGTGCATTTTTGTACTTCACACTGCCAAAAATGAAATGTCCTTAGCTTTAATATCCATCTTTTCATGTTCACACAAGGGTTATTCATTACAGGACCAATTAGCTCTGTCCCACTCTGCCACTTTGCTAAAGTAACACCAGATACTCAGGATGGGGACTGGAGACTAAAACATATGAAGAACGGTTACAGGAACTGGGCTTGGCTAGTCTAGTGAAGAGAAAGACCAGGGGAGATATGATAGCGGTCTTCTAATATTTGAGGGGCTGCCACAGAGAGGAAGGGGTCAGCCTATTTTCTAAAGCACCCGAAGGTCCAGACAAGGAATAATGGATGGAAACTGAACAAGGAGAGATTTAACCTGGAAATAAGGAGAAACTTTCTGACAGTGAGAACAATCAACCAATGGAACAGCTTGCCTTCGGAAGTTGTGGGAGCACCATCACTTGAGACTTTCAAGAAGAGATTGGACTGCCATTTGTCAGAAATGGTGTAGGGTCTCCCGCTTGGGTGGGGGGTTGGACTAGATGACCTACAAGGTCCCTTCCAACTCTGATTATCTGTTATCTGACGTCTATCAATATAGTGGAGATTAACACAGGAGAACAGTTTCTGACGAGCAAGAGCATAGCATGGAATCTTTCTTTGCACTGAAGTATATTCACTTACATCTATATATGCAAAATTATCTGTTGCAGATATCCAAACTTATGTGTGTGTGTGTGTGTCCTATAGAGTGTCATTTAATGATGTTGGTGGAGTAAGGCTTATTAGAAATACTTACTGGAATATTTCACTAAGGGGGACTATTATAACTAACCATCTTGCTTATTAAACTGAAGCATTGGTCAATAACTTTGCCTTGTAGATGAAGATCAAACTACATTTGAATGTTTAAGCATGATAAGATGAAAATAAGGCATTAGCCATGATTAGACTCACCTTTTTGTTGTTATATAACTTGTTTTATTGTATTTTAATGATTTTATTTTAATTATGTGGATTGCTTACCTTTGTTTGAATTCGGGATATTTCCCAGAGACACAGGTATGAAAGGAGCAGCTATATAAAGAGTGATAGTCAACTTGAGAGTATGAATTCAGAGAAAAATATATTCTGCACACCTAAGAGTGCATAATGTTAACAAACTAGAAAAATGTCAAAAGAAACAGAATCCTCCAAAATTTGGGGAAAGGAGAGCTGTGCAGATCTTTGAAGGGGAACTTCATGGCTGAGGTTTTGAACCAAAGCTCTGTTAAGCATAATAGTTTCCAACGCCAATTAGCAGAACCCTTACACAGCTTTCCTCTACTACAATAACAGCTCCAGGACATATACTTTTCAAGGCAGAGTAGGTGAGTCAAGGTAGGGCAACAGATCTCTATGTGATACTTATTGTCCCTAGATTCACAGAATCATGTTGCATTGAGTCCAGGAATATTGACTGACTCCCAGGAATTTAAAATTGATAATATTATAGTACTGGAGAATCTTGTTTGCCTTCCTGAAATGTGGCAGTACAATCTGTCCTTTTTGTGCTTGTCTTAAAGACAATGTTTTTAGACAACCTAAGATACTTTGTACAATAACATTACGGTCTTAGAACCAGAAGAAAGGTACACAGAAATTCAATAACAAATTAGACTTGTGGTTTTATGCAAGAGGTGAACGTTGTTTATTTGACCGGTAATCAGTTACAATCATGTTTATCTGATATATGGAAAATTGTTAAAGTCTAACAAATTCATATTTGATTTCTGGTAGAGAATTTAAAAACAAAACGAAACAAAACCAGTGAAGAGGAAACTATATGGAAAAGTGAAAGTAATCCTATTTCCCCTGAATGCTCATGAACTATTCAAGAACATGGTACTGTAATAAAAATACTGCTAGAATAAATGTTACAGGTCAAAAAGGTACTCGTCAAACCCAAAATTTACCATGTTAAGAAAACTATTAGAGAAAAGAAGGATTCCTTCTAAAAATTAAAATCTGTATGATATCGCCAAACAATCATTTCAGTGGTGGGATTCAAATTTGTTTTACTACTGGTTCTGTAGGTGTGGCTTGGTGGGCATGGCAGGGGAAGGATACTGTAAAATCTCCAGTCATAGGTGGTATTTGCTGGTTCTCCGCTACTGGTTCTCCAGAACTGGTCAGAACCTGCTGAATACCACTTCTGAATCATTTGCATGTATGAAATGCAAACAGGTAATAAAATATTTTTAAGTATTTTGACAGGACAGGGTATTCCTGATACCTGAACAGGCAAAGGAAGACACACACAATTGGAAAGGAGGGCAAATAGCAGCAAAAAGAGGTTTTACAATAGAAAACTGAAAAAAAAAGTACTTAGGTCTACATGTATATGATATTACTTTTTCCAGCTTCAGAAAGATTGGTTTTTCAACTGCAATATTTTTTCAACCAATCTTTAACTTTAGGAATATAGCTAATAATAAAATAGAATTAACAATGACAACTTTTTCAACTTTCACCATAGAAATGCATGATGACTCACGTGATCTATGAGACTATATAGGGACCATAGATTTGAAGGGGGTGCGTTGAGTAGAAATAAATTAAATAATGTGAATCTAGGCGGTCAAGTGTGTTCACAGACAAGGGAAAGAAAGCAGACAATTTACAAAGTCATAAATACCATTACACCAAAGTCTGAATGACTACTATTCTGAAAACAGTCCAAAAAAATAATCAAAAACAAGACACTGAAAAATATTTGATTTTGAGATCAAAGATATGAGGACAGAAATAAGGATATGTCCTCTTTTTGCCAGATATTTGGTAACCCTAAGGGGGCCTTTGTAGTATTGAGATCACAAATAATACAAAATAATATTTAAATACACTGGAATTAAGAAACCTTAAAGAGGCACCACTTGATGGTATGAGAACTAAATGAGCTTATTGCAAAAGCGAACTGGGCATGTCTTCATTGCCCAAGTAAATGCCTGGGCCTGATCTCACTTTTTAAAAGGAAAGTCTAAAGAACTGAAGCAAGCAGAGATGACAAGAGACAAATGATGAATGGAAGACAAACAAATCTTGCAGTCCAGATGGTATTTCTTCAGCATTATTAAATAACGGTGGTAAACTAATAAAAAAACATTGATAAGGCAAAATTTATCATGCACCTTGAGGCATAAGAATGAATGTGGCAACAGCAATGGTAAGTGATCGTTTTTAAAAATGATATCCCATGTTTTGATAATCAGCATAGAGCACAAATAGCAGGGACATCCTAGGAAAACCAAGAATGTAAACGATTGTAACATTAATTTACACAACTAGTTTTCAACTTATGATTGCAATTGGGATTGAAACCTCCATCGCTAAGGGATGCAATCGTTAAATGAATTATGCCCAATGTAATGACCTTTTAAAAATCACAGTCATTAAGCAAGTCACATGGCCGTTAAGCAAATCCAGCTTCCCCTATTGACTTCGCCTTTTGGAAACTCACTGGAAAGGTTGTAAATGGTGATTTCATTATGCCAGGATGCTACAACAGATGTAATACAGGTACATCAGAAAGGAACTTGTCCCACTGTATATCAAGGACGCTGTGTGGAGAGGGTTTCCTCTTTTAAATTCTTGGGAGTGCTTATAAGTCAAGACCTCACCTGGAAATACAACACGTCCCTGGTGGTTAGGAAGGCTCAACAGAGACTTCATTTCCTTAGAGTCCTGCGGAAAAATCAGGTGGAACAACGGCTGATGACTCTTTCTATCGGTCCATGAAAGAAAGAATCCTTACATAACGTATAACAGTATGGTACGCTGGTTCAACAGCTGTGAACAGGAAGGCACTACAGAGAGTGATACATTCGGCACAAGAAACCATAGGTTGCCCCCTAATACCACTGGATGACATTGCCAGGTCTCGTTGTTTCAGCAGAGTAAGGAAGATACTTAGGGATGATTCACCTCCTGGTCACTGCTTTTTCTCATTTTGACCATCAGGCAGAAGACACAGAAGTATAGCCAGTCAGACAAACAGGTTTAAAAACAGCTTTTATCCATGGGCTGTCAGACTCGTAAATACAGCTACAATCACTCCATGCGTACATGGAAACATATGACTGGCTTCTCCCTAATATCTTGTATAAGGACCATTTTCTATATTATTTATGTTGTATTATATTTTTGTTATGGATAACACCAGCAGGAGCAAAATCAATTTTGATGTATTTGTGTGTGTGTGTACACACACACACTGACAATAAAGATGATGGTGATGGTGATGATGATGATGATGATTAATCGCACAGTCAGCCAGATGTTCAGACTAGGTTTGGCATTTTTGTCTACCTATCGAGTCCTGACCAAGGACCTCGGATAGGCAAATCTGGATGCTGGATGGTGTTACAGATATCGCCGCTGGAAGGATGGAAGCTGTTCCAAGTAAAGCTGCCTTCTGCAATTGACTGATGGCAAATTTGTCAATGCCTATGGTGTTCAAGTGGTGCTCCAATTGTTTTGGGACTGTACCCAAGGCGCCTATTACTATTGGTACTACCCTTGCTTGCCTTTGCCATAGTTGTTCTATTTCTATTTGTAGTTCTTTGTATTTTATTATCTTCTCCAGTTCTTTCTCTTCTATTATTAATTATATTATTATACACAAAAATGACAGTATACACAGCAAATGAGATAACTATGCTGGATATTATTATCATCATCATTATTATCATTATTCTTATTATTCTTATTTAATCTTTAGTAAGATTCACAGCTTTTGAGGCTGGTTGGTAGCTCAACAGCTCGAGTCCTAACCAAGGACCTAGGAACTGTTAAGGTAGTGTCAGAGGATATAAGTTTTTCCAAGTAGGGTAGATTTTTGTAGAATCAGGGTCTTCCAGTCTGATAAATGCAGTATTTCCAAAGAGTGAGATAGCCCTTTAGGTATTGCTCCAAGGGCTCCAGTTACAATTGGAATAACACACAATTTCTTTTTCCAAAGTCACTCAACTTCAATTTGTAAGTCCTGATGCTTTGTGATTTTTTTCTTGCTGCGCGTCTTCAATTTGTGCATCAGCAGGTATTGCAATGTCAATGAACCAAACCCTTTTCTTTTCCACTATTGTTATGTCAGGTGTGTTGTGGGCCAAGTGCCTGTCAGTCTGAATTCTGAATTATTATTATTACTATTATTATTATTCAGGCATGATATTCCTCTCTGAAAAAAAAATCGGGGCCGGCCAAAAGAGACCCCGCGCCGCGAGCCAAGAAATCGCACACACAACACCAACGCTACACACCCTTCCTTTCCAGCCAGTCACGTGTGGATCAGCTCCAGAGCTGGGCAGCCGCTTCCCTGGGGGCGGGGCTGAGGCCGCTGCCTGGGGAGCGCCCGCTGCTTTCCCTCGCCAGGGCCAGGTGGTGGCGTGTTGCACGGAGAGACGGATGGTCCGCGGCTGCCCAGCTCCCTTTTCCTGCCGCTCAGCGGCCTCCGCTCACACCACCCAGGCTCCGCTCAGCTGGGGCTGTCAGGAGTTGCTACCGCCGGCGTGGCTCCAGTCCCGCGTTGCCTTGGGAAGGGAAAGGCAAAACCGGGAGCTGCTGCGCCTGAGCCTCCGGTGCTGCTGCTGCTGCAAAGCGCTGCCGTGGCTCTTCCTTTTTGCCTTTTCCTTCCCGAGGCAACGCGGGACTGGAGCCACGCCGGCGGTAGCAACTCCTGACTCGGGGCCTCCGAGGGGAGGGGAAGGAGGAGAAGAAGGGGGGAGAAAGGGGGGGGTGGGCGATTTCCAAAAAAATCGGAATTCCGATTTTAATCGGAAGAATATCATGTCTGTATTATTATATGCCGATTGCCAAGCATCCTAATTTTTGATCACATGACTTCAGGGATACTGCAATGCAAGCACCTGTCCTAAGTCACTGTTTTCAGCACCATTGTAACTTCAAAAAGTAATTAAATGAATGGTTGTAACTCAAGGACTACTGGTAAAATAGTATATCCCTATGCATAGTTATTCAGAAGTAGTCTCCCTACAGTCATAACAATTTATTTCTGGGAACCTTTGCATGGGGTTGTAGTTTTAACTGTAGTATGTTAATGGATGTATCTGCAAGATTGTGACTGTTTCTTATCCTCTGCTAGAGAGTGGGAACCATAAGAGAAAAATAAAATAAAGCAAGAGTTTTTTTATTGCTATTTTAATGATTAATACAAAGAGCAGGCTATAGTTTACATCGGGGAGTATTTTTCCTCATTTATCTCCAGCTGATACAATATTCAAACTAGCTAATTTCATGGAGGTTGTGAAGGTGGGGCTGTTTCTTTTTCTTCATGCCAGTACCTCCAACTCGTATGTCTTATCTCTTGATCATAATTACATCTTCATTTAAGAGTACAATAATGCCTGAGAGGAAAATAACCCTTCCTCTTTCCAAAAGAACAAAGACTCCGAGGCTTTCAGCTGTTCTGGCCACACTCCATCCCGGCCTTAAAGCAAAGAGGACCCAAAAGGATACAACGTATTATGAGAAGACAATCACTGAGGTAAGCAACAGGCTTCAAAAACAACCAAATAAACCATTCATCTGAGCTGCAAAGTTTCTAAAGATGAATCAGAACAGGAGCAAGTAGAGGCCAATATTTAAAATTGCTTTCAAAATTCTGAATTGTGCAGGGTGACTATCAGGTGGGGCCCGCTTCCAGTTGCCCTACGTGAAACACGAATGGCCACAGCAAGAACAGAGTCCCCCACAGGCAGTGGTGGGATTCAAAAAATTTTACTACTGGTTCTGTGGGTGTGGCTTGGTGGGCATGACAGGGGAAGGTTACTGCAAAATCCCCATTCCCTCTCCACCCCACTAACCTGCTTTCCAGCTCCGTTTTCCTGTGAAGGGCAACAAAAGAAGACCCAGCCGATCAGTTGGGACTTGGGAGGCAAAGAATAGATTGGGCGGGGCCAGTCAGAGGTGGTATTTGCCGGTTCTCCGAACTACTCAAAATTTCCATTACCGGTTCTCCAGAACTGGTCAGAACCTGCTGAATACTACCTCTGCCGACATGTAATTTGTGAATGGTTCCTCTGTATAAGGATCTATCTGAGGATTTACATTTTTCATGTTTGAGAAGATATTTTTAACCCACAAATACAGGTAGTCCTCCACTTACAACAGTTCATTTAGTGACCGTTCAGTTACAACCACACTGAAAAAAGTGACTTAGGACCTTTTTTGCAACACTTACGACTGTTGTAGCATCCCCAGGGTCACGTGATCAAAATTGAGACACTTGGCAATTGGTTCATCTTTATGACGGTTGCAGCATCCCGGAGTCACACGATCCCCTTTTGCGCCTTTCTGACAAGCAAGGTCAATGGGGAAGTCAGATTTGCTTAACAACCATGGGATTCACTTTAACAACTGCAGTGATTCACTTAACAACTGTGGCAAGAAAAGTCATAAAATGGGGCAAAACTCACTTACAAACTGTCTCACTTAAGCAAGAGAAATTTTGGGCTCAGTTGTGATCGTAAGTCAAAGGCTACTTGTAAATAAATAAAATCCTATTCAATTCAAATCATAATTCCTGTTCCTTGCACACACAGACTGAAAATGCAGTCAAGGATAGACAGTTGAGATCTTCCTAGTGTTGGCCACCTGTTGCATGAAGATAAAAAATATTTCTGCTCTCCCATCATCGATTCTCCAGTTCTTCAGAAGTACTCTCAAGCCAATGCCCAATCACCTTCATCCAGGCTTGAAAACGTATGCAGGGCCGGGAGAGAAGGAACCGTGACGAGTCTAGCGTACACAACAAATGGGAGAAATGGCAGAGCCACAATACTTGAAGGATTTATATTGTAGTGAAGCCAAATTAACTTTTGTGTCATGATTATTTTTCTGGCACATTTTTCACCACTTAAGCTTGCATGTTCTGACTTTCCTAAGCAATTTCAGATGGAGAGCAACACAGGGACAAAATGGAATACTATAGGGGGGCCAGAGATCAGTAGCTCAGTAGTCAAATAGTAGTTTCCCAGCTCCATCTTCTGGATGCAAACTGACAAGTAGGACCACAACCCTTGTGAAATACAGCTGCCAAAGTCCAATCTCACCAGATAAGTCTATAAGGATACTAGATAGTACTGAAAATTCCCAAGATGCCGAAGAAAAATAATAGGGTTATTATTTTTTACTTATTCACTCCATCAATTTCTGGTTTAAGTGATCCATGAAAATATTCAAAGAAATTGAAGTATCATCCCCTGGCTGAATGTCTAATTGAAATGAGTCCAGAAAAATCAATAAAATCTGAAGCTTGTTTGGTGCTCATTATGCAATCAAAAATACTCTTGTTAATGATGGTAAGTATGACTGAGCGTGGAGAAATTATGCCACATATTTTCTCCTGCTTCCTCAAGCTGTCCACAAGTCCAGAGAGAACACCCCTTCCCCTGACCAAATTATTGAGAAATTTCAGCTAGGTTACTTTCCAGCAAATGAGAGGGGGAAAACAGGATTGAAAAGATTTGAAGTTAATTCTTTTGGTTTAAAAACAGTATTATACTGAGTATTGTCATTGCCTCTGAGGTGAATATGGCAACATGGGGTGAGAAGTTAATATAACTATTTTTTCCCTCCACAAACATATCAAGAACGTCTTCAAAAATTTGGAGGAGGAGGGTTTGAAATATAAAATTTCAGTCCAAATTTTTGGGGTTTGGCTAGAATGAGTGAGGCTCTATATGAGTACAAGTGTAACAATCAAATCCTTCTCTGGTTATGGAATAGCAAGCTTTTAGGGTACAGATATCAAAGTCTGGGTATCTTCTACATTTTTTCATGCAGGAGAGAGATTGTGCAGAAGGGTGAGAGAATTATATGTGGACTGAGTGCCCACCAGTTAAATCCTGCCAATGAGCAGGAAGGATTACTCAGCATGTGCTTGCTAACAATGGACAGTTGGATGGGATTTTTCTGATGCCCAGGGCACACTTGTGACTATTGGGTCTTAATTATATATACATTTCAATAGTACACTTTTTCATTATGTCATATTTTTAAACCATAATGAGGATTAACTCCATGCTCCCCTTCTTGGTCTTTTAAAAGCCTATTAAAGGCTTTTGTGTGCTATTGTAACTCAGCTATAGAATTCGTGTTTAGAGCCTGATGTCATTCATAATCATTGCAGGCACAAATGAACATTTACAGTAGCTTATTACAAGAACAGTAATTTCCAAATTAAAATTAAGGCTCCTAACTCTGTGGCTTAGAAACAAGTTGCTATTAAAATTCTCTAGAGATATAAAAGCAGTTGACAGGAATTGATAATGAAATAAGTACATGAAAACAAATATTGTGCCCTATAATTATGGCACTGAATTGACACTATGAAGAAAACAGGTATTTTAACACTGACCAAATGTATGTTTATTAATGCAGTATCCCTACCCTCAGGGTCATTTTATGTCTTTTCACTGTATCATGCTTTGTAAAAAAATAAAAAAAAAAATTCTAATTATCTGAACTTCCAAGCGCCCTAATGGACATGAGTGAAAATGAGTGTTATTTTCTAAGTGTGCATAGGGGTTCAGGGAGATGGTCAGAGGGAAACTAAGAAAGTAAAAGTTTCGTAGTCGTCATTCCACTTTTTCCATGACTTTGGAGGAACAGGGCAGGTTCTGTCCCATGTCAGTGCAAAGGGGGCAAAACGGAGTGAGTAGTCCTGGGAATTCAGGATCCTTTTGAATTCCACTTCTGAACAGCAGCCCAATCTTGCCTGGTAGTTTTGATCCTTCTTGTCTCAGCCCTCTCTTGATACCTGCCTTTTAGGGGACAGCAGAGTTTAAAACATCTCTACTGTAGCAAGTCTGTCGCAAGTGAATTGGGAGTTTCAGTTTGCCAGACCTGTCATAATAAATTAATTACAGGATATTGCAAAAATGGCTAGGTTCCAGCAGCATCTCGCACAGTTTAATATAGCCCCATTTCCCCGTTTCAATATAGTTGTGGTTAGATAAATCCTCAGAAAATTTACAGCTGCTGCAGCTAGTTTTCTGTGCTCTCAGCCTATGTAACTATAGAAGTGTAACTAAAAATTTAGCTTTTTCCACCCATACATGTATATATATATATATCTTGGTTGATGAAGAATAATTGTTCTGTTGAAATTTTTGAAGCATCTGCAGGGTTAAAAAGAAAGGCTGATATTAAAGGAATTAAAAGGAATTGGTCAACCACCCAGTTTACTGGACGCAAAGCAATATTTTAGCTGGATATCTCGCAAGGGTCATTTTAATATATCAACGTACCAATCTCATCCTTGGTTTTTAGCTCTGTATCTAATGTTGTTGATATGTTTATATTTATTATTTTAATTGTAAGCCACTCAGAGTTGCTTTGCAGACTGAGATCGGCAGCAACATATAAATTTAATAAACAGAGACAGACAAGCAAGCAATTAAATGAAGTATCTGTGCTCAAACAGGCACCCAAAGAATGGTGATCCCTTTTTATAAAACAGTGAGGGGTTTTTAGGGCCACAGACATTTCTAAGTCAGGAGTGTAATCACAGAACATAAATTATATTTGTCTGAAGTAAAAAGCAGAACATAAATTCTTGTTTCTGCTCAAGTAAAAAGCAGAAATCCACTGTTACAAAGACCTTACTACAGCTGCCCTCTCTAAACAGTAAGATAACTTTAGATGGCCTTACATGGCCATCAATGTTTCTCTGAAAAAAGATGTCTGAGGATGCGTTCCTTTTTTAATTCTTAAAGACATACAGAATATAATCATCCATTCCTGTTGGATAAAAACTTTGGGAAGAAGGGCGGGGGGAGGGGGGGAGAAATCAGGCAGAACAAATCCTTTCAGGATGTTATTGTCCTAATACTTGCTCCAAAATAATGAGCCTGAATTTGTCCTGTACAGTAAGAATTCAATGTGACCTGAATGGAACTTTGAATTTCCCTCCCTTTCTTGTTGCTTTGGGGCAACCAGATACACAGTGGACTACCGTTTTCTGGAGGTGTCAAATAATTATTCATTCTTAACCAATATAACCACTGAGCATAATGGCTGGGGATAATGGGAGTTGTGCTCAACTTCTGATAGAAAGCAGATCAGAAAAAACGTTATTGCAGTAGCTTTTCGACAGGAAAAGCTGCTATGGGAAGACAGCCTTCTCTCTTGTTCTAGACAACGTGCTCTTCCTTACTGTCCCCGTGTATATCTGTTGTCATCTAATTTATTTTAAATAATATAAGCAACTTTACCTGCATTTAAAACAATCAGTATATAACATCCTTTTCACAGACTTGAATCTCCAAGAGCTATCTGGTGATAGCATGAATCTTTCTCTCTCCCCGCACCCCCAGAAATGGATTCATTTTTACACCAATGTGGTTTCATCACTGAAGTAGACTAGTTCAGATGCTAGTTCACCCTCATATATGGCATTTCCATGGGTGACTTTTAGCCAGTCATTCTCTCTCTCAGCCTACTTCATTGGGGCAGGTTGTTGTGACAGGGTTAAAATGTATTTTGGTACATGGTATTCTAATTTTGGATAAACGGGGGTGAAGACTTTTAGATGAGTCCATGTAGTCTAAGCCAATAGGTTCTGCTCTCAGGGGTTGTGAACCTCTTCTAGTGTAGGCTGCTGCTGAAGATTAAAAACAGCGAAGTTAATTCAGCACATTTCTAAATTTTCTTAAAGATACTATAAATGAGAGCTGAGCTAATTATTTCTTTGCTTTTCAACAGTGACTACTATTTTTTGAAGCTTTATCTCTGAAATATATTTCAGACCAGAAGCAGCCAGGAGGTGGGCAAAGGAGGTTACAAAAACAGTGTTTGTAGTGTGGCATCCCAAGCTCTACATGTAACGAAATGTCGTATGTACACAAAGCTCGTGGCACAACAATTTGCAGCGAGACCCTACAGCTACCAGCACTTGAAAGACAAGCATATTTGTCAATATTATACTCTAATCTCCAAATTTAATTTTTCTGTCAACAATATTGATTTTAAGGGTGTTTTTTTTTAAAAAGCACATACTATATAATTTATCAATAGCAAAATCAAGCTTATTAGTCAAATAAGGACTAGCATTTTGAAAAAAAATTTTTTTTTGCATACTCAAAAACCATTTTGAACAATTCCTTTCCTACAACAAACAGCTTATTTTAATAGAACTTTAATAAATGGTCCTTCCTAATGCAAGTTACAGTAACAATTCTATACATGCTAGAAAATGTTCCTTTAAAGGATACTGTATTTGAGTTCACAAAATAAAGAGCTGTGGAGGGGGGTTTCTTGCTTTATACTCTTCTACCCAGATTAAGTATTCCTCATTCACCTTAGTAATTAGAGCAGAATGATGTAGTGAATGTGGGGCCTCATTATCAAGTTTGTAGCCCTGATCTATACAAAATGGCTACCATGCCAGCTATTTTTCATAGTTGTCTGCTTTTGCTCGTATTGGACTGTTGTTAACCCTAAATGATCCTGACATTCAATTCTTCCACAGACAATTGGGTCCTTCCAGCAGACTTCATTACCTAGTCAACAGAGACCTCAATTATCATTTTCCTCTCTGTTCCCATTAATCCTTATTTGATGGAGTTCCATCTCCCTTTTGCCTTTTGAATTAAACGATGCTACAGCTACTCTGCATTTGTGATGTCTGTTCCTTAAGAGGCTCGAAGGCAAAACTCAAATGCAAGATGATAGTTGTGAGAGAATGCAAGGGCAAATATATCTTCTACTCCCTGGCATGCTACTTTTAGTGTGCAAGCTCATCTATACATAATGGACTCATGATTTCTTATGGAAAATGGATAGATTTTGTGTATCACAGCGATGCTCTCTTTTGGAAAAGTGGGACATAAATTAAGATTAGCAGTTAAATAGGAAATCCCATATCCAAGCTGTTTTATTTAATCCTCTTGTCCTAATACAGAGTTTTTAAACATAATTCTATTTAACTCTTTCTGCTCCAGTAAGATCTAATGGAGCTTGTCATTTAGAATATTGTAACTCATTGTACAAACATTAAATTTCAATTCACCCCACTGAAACTGAAATTAAGTTCCACCTTCTGGGAAATGCTATATTTAGCCATTATTCTTTCAATCTAAAATATTATCATTTGGTAATAATCAGGGGTGGGATTCTGCCAGTTTGGACCAGTTAGGGCGAACCCCTAGCTCTGAAGATCAGCTGGGAGTGAACCAGTTTGCTCTGACAATCATGTGGGCCCGCCCACCTGTCCCTGCGCTCCACTGACCTTTATCATCCCAGCTGGTCAGCGGGGAACAGTGGATTGCTACTCCTCAGCTGTGTTACTTCCCCGAAGTAACATAGCAGGTAAGGATTTTTGCATTGCTGATCATGTGCATGCAGTGCCCATATGAAGACTGAACCGGTTGCGATACCAGCAGCATCCCACCACTGGTAATAATATCACAAATGTGCACTCCAAAGTACATTTTCATTAACTTAATTCTCAGGTAGGTGAGCATAGGTTTAAAACTTAACCACATGATCACCTTCATCATGCAATACATTTGCTCTGGAACAGATTTAATAACATGAATTGTATAAAACCTTGTAAGTACATTAAATTAATGTTCAATAAGTCAGCCATTTTGTTTTACTACATAGGTAAAATATTTCTCATTTTGTAGAAGAGAATGAGTGGCTAGGATTATGTCTACAGGTTATAAGTAGTGGCTAAGATTATATCTACAATGAGAGAACTGACAAGTATTTAGAGCAGAGGTGGTATTCAGCAGGTTCTGACCAGTTCTGGAGAACCGGTAGCAGAAATTTTGAGTAGTTCGGAGAATTGGCAAATATCATTTCTGACTGGAGATCTTACACTACCCTTCCCCTACCACACCCAGCAAGCTACACCCACAGTAGCGGTAATAAATTTTTTTGAATCCCACCACTGATTTAGAGGAATGGAGTTCCTATTCAGACATTTTAATTAACCTTATATTAAAGGGGTGATAGGACAGTGTACAAGTTGAATTGACAAAACACAATACCTGAAATTTTACAAAATAAAAGACCATTTCTACATCATAAGACAGTCACTTGTCACACAGATGTTTATAAAGGAAAGAAAGCAGATAATTAGAATTATTTCCAAAGAAAGGATTTCCCCCTCCTCTTCCTATAGATCCACAAAAACTCTCCCACACCAATGATGCAGTGAAACTGTTTTTCTGGAAAATGTTATGTTAGAACTTTTCACAGAACGTACATTACTTCATATTATTCAGGTATCATAGAAACAATATTGAAATTTCATACTGAAAATGTTGCATTTGAATGTTGCATGCACCTGAAAAGATGGGTTTCTTTCTTTTCCTAGTCTAGTATCTAAGAAAAAAAGCATAAAAATAAGGCAGGGAGTTTTTGTGAATGCTGACCTTTACTCATATTTAGGGAAAAGAGTCCTGTTATTATAATAATAATGACCACTTTGGGCATTGAGAATGATTTGCATGCTGTCTTGTTCAACAAATATCTTTGCATACAGCAACAAAGACAGACAAGTATGAACTCAAATGAAAAGCTGTAAAGGATTCTAACTCCATGAGTTGGGTGGGAAGATGAATGCAAAAAAAAAAACAAAAAAACCCCACTATTGTTATAGTGACAATAGCCACAATGCCATTTTAAAAAGTATGTTTTCAGCTACATAAATTTTCATGTATGGGCTTTTATCTGATTTCACTCCTTAATTGTTATTTGGAACAGTGCCTTAAAGGATATTGTTCTTGCCTGTCCTCTCTCAATTTGGAAAGTGTGGCAAAGCAGCTCCATTCAGCTTCAAAACACTGTACATAATTGGAGCCCTAGTTTGCAAGCTGAAAAGGAGGAGCTGTGCCTTTGATTACAGCTACCACTTCTTTGTGGTGTTTATGTGAAAGTGTTATTTTTATCTTCCATGTCCATAATATCAGATTAACGATGCCATCCAAACAAGCACCAAAATGTTGGCTACTTCTCAGCAATGCCTAATATACAGTATGATGTTATATGTTATATATTGCCTAATATATGGCAAATTGAGGATATTAAATAAACAGAAGAATCAAAAATAAAGCATTCTTCCAATAAACTGATGAAGCAAATAATACTCTTCTAAATTTTTGTGAAAAATGTTAATTCCCATTATCTGCACTTTAAAAATGTACTGTAAATATAGATCAACTGCGTTTTTTGTTTCAGTCTCTGGGATTGAAACGGCCCTAATTATCTTGATAAGATGAAGCTGGACAATGAAATACAATCATGAGAATTCTTCTGAACCATTCAAAAGTGCTGATAATATAAAGGAAAATATGTCAACTGGATTAGCAAGCTATATTTTATGGCAAAGTTGACCTAATATTATGATAGTTGTTCCACAGAACTAGGATCAGGAGATGCTACCACTCCACTTTGTAATCTTTAACTCATAAGGTCTAACTATGTATTATCTTATCCCCTATGCTCTTCAAAACCTTTAGAAATATCTAAAGATAAAATTGTCGATGATTATTCACAGTTCTCTTATTTCCATCCTTTGACATGAAAATTATGGACCAATACCACTGTTGATTAAGTAGATTTGCTGTTCAAAACAGAGATGTTTTGGCTCTTCATCATCTATATCCTAGCCTGATGAAACAGAACAGCATATTCTTCATCTGAGGTTATATATAGACTGGCCTATTCTCTTCTTACACAGTTAAAACATGCTTTTTAAAACACACACATATACACATATATTTGACCTTGTAGGAGGTTACTAATAAGCAGTGACCTGAAAGACTCAATTGACAGTTGCTATGAAATAAATAAATTAGAATGAATACTGAAGGTAAGACAGCATATTAACTGATGCTTGGAAGGACTATCTCCTTGGTAAATTTAACCCTTTGTATCACAGGGTTTCTCCCTCTTTTCCTTCCTTCCTTGACCCCTTACTCCTTCCCCTTAGTTCATTCATTTTCTTCATTGTGGCAGGGAGAAAGGGAGAGAAGATATGCATTTGTATGCAGTGCATTTTTGTGTGCAACAATAGTGATAATAGTTGGTATATCCAGATGGGTTCAGTTATTTTTTATTGGGAAACTTAATTCATAGGCACTTTATTTAGTTATTTTTAATTCAATTATGCACATTTGTGTAATATTCAATATATATTGTTCAGTCCTGATAAAGAGTTTTTAGCATAGTTTCTGGCAGGCAGATTCACAACCTACAGGTATGTGCCATTCATTTGCAATTAAGTTACACATTTATTAAGGATGAGGAATTGCATGAAATTGTTCTGTGTGTATTCAGACACCAATCTCATGCATCTCATCATCATTAACCAATAAATGATACATGGATCATTACTGCAAATTAATGTGCATACATATATACAAACTTCAACTATGAGATGGGCAGCATATAAAACTAACAAATTAAATATGTATTTGTGTCTGCGCTTGTTTTGTGGAATGAGGATTGTTTTAAATTCGGGTCTACATTTCAGGTAAATCGGTATTCAATATTTTCATTATTTATGCCTGTTAAATATGTGGGATGATTGTATAATATTTGAAATTTAATCCTGTGCATCTGGGTGTTATTTTGCACATCAGTGGTCAACTTGGTTATTCTCACTTCTTTTTTTTCTTTTGGAATCAAATGCCATGACTACTAAAAAAGGAGTTTCTAATTTTATGTTATTTATTGCTTCAGAAAGGAAGAGGGCAGAATTTCCTAACATGATATAAATAATGTGAGCATCAGTAGTCAACATATATACACAAGAGAATAATAAATAAAGTTACCGGAAATCATCACTGATACACCATTCACAACTTAATGCTTTTTAATTTGAAAACAGTAACACCTGAACATAAACATGTGCTGCCTAAAAACACATCTCGCTCATATACAGATGTCAAATTATTTTTTCTAAACAGTAGAAAAAATGGACAATGGTGCTTTAAAAGCACAAAAAAACTGCCATTACAAATTTATAAAATGAATTTTGTAAATTCGTTCACATTAAAAATATATATAAATATTGCATTCTTTAAGAGTTTCTAGTATAGAATGTTTCTATCACAATTAAGCTGGTTGGTTTTTCTTCGTAGATTATAAGAAACTTTAAGCTCATGTCTTTATCCATAATGGTATTATTCAATTTTTAGAAAACTGAACTGCCTTGTTTCAGTTACCTGAAGAGCTTTAATAAAATTCTGGATATTTCATTAACTTCAAATAGCGAGGTATATCCAAATTGGTCTAAACCCAATCATTGTTAAAATTTTAACTCATGTTGAGTTTTACTGGAACTTTCAGAACATATTTTTCCCCTTAGTTCCTTGGCCTCCCCACCTCATGATAAATCTAAATTGGTTTAGAGTTAGTATGTATGTATGTATGTACGTATATGTATGTGTGTATGTATATATATGTATGTATGTATATATGTGTATGTACGTATATGTATGTATGTACGTATATGTGTGTGTAGGTATATATATGTGTGTATGTGTATGTATGTGTGTGTGTGTGTGTGTATATATATATATATATATATATATATATATATATATATATATATATTCAAAATAAGCAATAATTCCATTATTTTCCATACACTTTTAAGCCATGAAACTCACAGCCACAAACATGATGGACTCTATGCTTCTGGATAGTTCAGCTGGAAGCCATCATCAGATGTTCCCTTTCTATTAGTGGTTTTCACCATCCCTTTCTTTCTTTTCTTCCTGTTTTTCTTAGGCTCATCCTCAACATCATTGAATGAGATGCGATCATTTGCCTTATATTCTAGTTCCTCTGTATCCATGCCCTTCGGTGTTTGTCCACATGTAATTCTGTAAGTAATATAGAATAATAGATGCAATTGGAGATTTAAGGTCCCAAATAGTTAACTAGATTCCTTATCCAATTACAGACCAGTTCCATTCATACCCATTACTACCAAGATTGATCTTCTGATGCTAGAACTCACCAAGGCAAAAGCAGAAAAACATGTGCCTAAAGCTGAAATGAATTTTATAGAAAACGGAAGCCCGTTCTTAGTTTCTGCTCTCTGAAAAAACATCTGATAGAAACAGATTGGACTTTCATATGCAGTTCTGGATTGTTTGCCAAATTCCCCACAGTAGGCTACTGACAGATAAGAAAATTTAACTTTGGTTGTAGAGCTATTATGATATGCAGGCCACTTTCCCCCCAGCTTTATTGCATGATAGATAAAAAGAAAAAAGCTTGGAAAACAGGGCATCAGTGAATATCTCTAGGAAAGCATTTAAAACATGTACAAAATAAGAAATGTATGTCAGTGCCATTTACCATACTTTCCCCAATACTTTTCCATAAAGCAAATGGTTATCTTATCCTGCCTGTTTTACTTTCTTTTGGCTTCAACTCATAACATTGATCCTATATAAAATATTAGCCTGGTTCTTGCAATTACATGCCATAATCTATTTTCCACCTAACACATTTAACAAAATAGCTAGATCCATTAGGAGCCTACAAAAGGCAGGAAAAAACAGAAGCATGGCTTTTTAGCAATCATGGTGCCATAAGACAATGTGCCTTATTGTAATATCTTTGGAATACAAACAACTATTTGTAACGCAAAACAGTTATTGCAGTCTTATATTTCCTCAGCAATTCTCTGGACTCTTTTCAAGATAATTTATACCAATTTAGTTCATTATTTATGGATGACTGCAATGATAACATGATTTTCAGCTTCTTCCAAGCAATTTAACAATCTATGTTGTATCACTGGTGCCTTACTGTTCAGTCAGGTAGTCTGTGTCATTCACTGAAATAAATCTTTGGTGTCCCAACTTGCTGGTATCTTCTAGTATCTGCAAGAGGAAAACTTTAATCACTAGAGAAGGGAGTGTGGGAGAAAATAGAGTCAACACATGTTGTGATGACAAACTCATGGGTTTCCTGAATGAGGAGAGAATATACCTCACTTTATATGTAAGATCTGTCACCCAAGAAATTCTCACAATATGTGGTTTAAAACAAGGAAACAGTCCTCTACTTTAAAACTCTTTGAAATGTTCAGGTGTGCTTAGAAAAAAAAAATCACACTCAAAAGTATTAATCTAAGTCTGGGTGAGAAAATGAATACTCTAAAACACAAGGCCCATGGGTTGGATTTGGCCCGCAATGTGGCTGGATCCAGCCCACAGAGCCATCCTGGAAAAATGTAAGGGGCTGGCCCGTGTTGCGTCGGCTCAGTCTACCCAATGCAAAGAGGAAACATTGGTCCAGCATGGCTTTGACCTGGTCTACCCAGTGTAAAGAGGAAACATGGCAGCAATTTGGGGAGTGGCATCAAGCTGGCCATGCCCACTCAATTGGCCACACCCAACCAGTTGGCAATGTCCCCCCCACCCCCGAGGTCAACCACAGCCCTGATGCGGCCATCAATGAAATTGAGTTTGACACCCCTGCTCTAAAATAACAGCTCTCTCTGAATAGCTAGAAAAGAAAAAAATAGTTTTAAATTATTTAATTTTATTAGTTTATTTGTTTAGTTCAATGAATCTAATGTTGGGCTTAAGAGATCTTGGTTCCTATAATGACAAGAAAAGAATAATAGAAGACACAATTGCCATGAATATTTTTTGACATTTAGTTTGCATTTCTCAGATAAGATCATTCACTCCATCTCCTGGTTAGAACAAAAGTTTTTAATCATATGCAACATTAAAAGGATTCCAGAAAGAAATGGCAAAACATCTGCCCACGCTATATATAAAAATATAAATTTTCCAAAACACCCTTGTCTTATACTTTATTTACAATCCAGAGTGTGCTCCTTTAGGTGTACCCAAGGGACTTTTGTATTTGGGTGTTTTTCTTAAATAGCAGTTTCTCATGTGATATTCTAACTGCTTCATGAATTCCTCCAGGTTTCATAAACTCCTCCACATTTCAAAATGCCATTAAACTAACATATGAGAGGGCATCATGGATTGTGACCGTAACATTTCACTTCTATATTCATAGTTGGCCACATCAACAATTCAGTTTGACTACAATAAATTAAACACTATATTTTATTGAAAGTATGGAATTCAAATAATATATGATATTACCAACTACACGAATTCTTTAGTATTGTTTTGAAGAGGCTCATTTGAGACTGTTAATCAATGCAAAAAAATTTAATTCAATACAGATATCTTTTTTCTATTCTAATTTACTGAGATTTTTTTCCATTACTGAGATTTCTACTTAAAGAGATCGTTCCAGTAAATTTAGTTTTGTCTAGCATAAAGGATGTTTTAATTTTTAACTGTTACTTGTTTGTTTACTTACAAGTACATAATCAATAAATTTACTATTACCACTACTACTGCATTATATTATAATCTAGGGGTTAGAATAAAAAAATTAAATCACTACTACTACTATTACAGAGCAAGTTGATGTAGTGGTTAAGACACCAGCTGGGAGACTGTGACTGTGAATTCTAGTCTTGTCCTAGTCACAAATCCAACCTTGGGTCAATTACTCTCTCTCAGCCCATGGAACTCCTGAAAAATCTTGCCAAGAAAACTGCAGAGAATAGGACACAATTGAATGAAAAAGACAACAACAACCCTGCTATAGTACTTAGACTATGTGTGCGACTATATACTATCACTTTATTTTGGGTGCTTTAACTGATTATAGTACCTGGAGAGAGAGAGATAGGCACAGAAAAGGGTGGTTAAAAATAGCTTTTAAAAATGAATATATATATTTTACCATTCCACAGATTTTGGAATCAGTGGAAACAGATGTATGCAGCTGAGCAGGATGAAAACCAATATACCCTACTTCAACAATGTTACCATCTAGTCATTTAGGAAGACCCAAGTCCAAGTCGAAGAAACAGATGACTGATTCCCTTTTAAGCTAAGTCAGAAGAAGGGATGTAGGTCAGAAACTGCCCCTTTCTGTTGGGGTATCATGTATTACTTAAATAGGTAGAACTATTTTGATTCATCCTTACCAGCTAATTGGCAATGTCAAAGGTATGCTGATGCTCAGTTTGCTATATTAAAATTACTGCTATGTTAAATCACGATGGCTGAAGCAATGTAGCCATTTTTAAAAAGTTATAATGGAGAGAAAATGAATTGCTATTTGGATTTTATAGAAGTAGCCTCTTAAATTAAAATCCACAGATCTATTTAAAAAAAAGAACCCAGGATTATGTCTTTCCCTGGTCTAAAGACTATTGAAAATTTGGTTACTTTTACTCCCCTCCACCCAAATGATCCCTTGGTCTTTTAGCTGCACATAATAACTGCCTTATAATCCACAAGGGAGAAGACAGTAACTGCACAGTAGTCTGAATTGTGGCCAAATATCAGGAAGAAAAGAAACACGAATCATATGAACATTCTAAATCTTCATATTATCTTTTATGGCATGTTTATGAAATAACTAAGTCATATAATTTGTAATGATAATTAAAGTCAGTTAAATGTCAACTTTTCCCTTTCTATCATGTGGAAGGTTTTCCAACATATATGGAATGTACTTTGCGAACATAACAACTTCTGGGCTTGTATTCCTGGAGAATGGCTGAATCCAAGCAAGTCCATACATTAAAATTAACACGCTACATGCACTTGGTAATTAACCTGTTACCACAAGAAATGGAAAATACAATCCCATCTTGTGAGGTATGGCTCATGCCTTTTTCCCAAATAGTTACCTCAGGCACAGCTGGTGATGTTACTTTTATAAATTCATTGGATGGAAGAGTAGATTCTTCTGCTAATACTTTAGATTGCTGTTGTTCATATTGTGCTGAAAAGGAACCATAACTCATTTAATACAAGTGGTTATTTATCTGAACTATAACATTTTCAAATTAGTTCCTCCACTTTCTATTTCAGAATATTTTTAAATGTGTAATTTAATATACCTTTATCAATAACTCAACTATTTATTTATTTGATACTCCAATAGATATGTTGGATGGCTGTGTATATGTATAGATGATATACAAAATATTCACTATCTCTATACAGAACTCAGGATCACTACTGAAATACTTGAAAGGCAAACTGCAAAATATGGTGAAAATGCCTTGGCTCCTAGTTGTGGACTTATTATAGGTTTTGAGCTATATATTAGCATCCTTCTGTTGAAATTTTCCATATGAGATATTTGAAAAACTGATGTTTATGACTGAAACTTACTACAAATTTATAAACGGATATTTCATAGGTGGACTTTTGCATAGGGTGCCCTCTGCTGTGGAAATTAATTCTAACATCAGTGGGCACAATTCTCAATGATACAAGGCTTCTGCAAGGGAAGACATGGACAGACTGAAGACTGTAGAGAGACAGATTGCTGTCTGCACTTGTGATCAACTGGCTTGCTCACATTTGGTTAAAAATAAAATGTTCTAATATTGTAGAGATTAAGAAGCCAGTTTTTGTGGTCTGAGACATTTGCTGTGCTGTTTTCTGCATTGCCTTTGTTCCTTCCCACTATGAAGAAAGACAATAAATTATGCAACCAATGAAAATACATATAAAATTGCTTAAATTAAATTTATCATATAAAATATTTATATAATTAAACTATTGATATAATTAACATAAATCAGCACAAGAAAAAATATGGTTGCTTTGGTTTTAAGATAGCAACTACACATCAAAGTAAGTAGTTTTCAGAGTATCACACAGGGCCCTGAGTCGTATTATTTTCTGTTATAGAAGGAGAAAAAAGATGAATCTCTCTTCTGAAGGTGCTTGAGATCTCTGATTCTTTTTTAAACAAGCATATTATATATGCTGTCTTCAGGTTTTAGACAAAACCAATACTCATAGGGGTACATTCGATTAGAAAGAACAGAGTATTCTTGTTTCTTGATCAATATATCTTATTTTCATATTGACACATTTAGTTCTACTTTGGTTTTGATATGTAACATGTATTGCAATACATTAAGTCACAGTATAGCAGATTTCAGATACTTGATTTAATCCCCCACAGGTATCACATACTAGGCAAAATCATGATACATACTTTCTCCAACCACATAATTGGCTGGAAAATAGCCTTGCTGTCCATTCGCCAGACTGCCAAACCACCAGTTATCATTATCTTTGTACAACACTTGGATAATGTCATTGCAGTGGATGGTTAACTCATCTGATCGATGTGCTGTGTAGTCATAAAGAGCCACTACCTAAAAGAGAGATAACACCACCACAGCTTTATCACAACTCTACCACAGGGCAACATTCATTTCCTCTTATAGAGAAGTTGCTGCAACCCAAGTGAGATTTGGGCAAAAACTCAGTCTGTCTCAGGTTTTAGGGCTGGTGGGAACGGAACGCAGCAGGAGAAGTCAGATAAAGGGGTTGTGGGATTCTAGAAAGAGTTAAGAACATTAAAGGCAGAAAGATTAGCTTTCATGAAAAGGAAAAAAACCTCTCTGAAACTGCAGCAGCTGTTAGTTTTATAAGCAAATAAAGTTTGATAGATTTTGTTTCTTAGAATTGTTAACAGTCCTTTCAGAACCTGCTTTATTTGTGAGCTGGCTGTTATGGAAGTGCACAATGAAAGAACATACTGGCAAGAGAATATCATGAAATTCATGGACTGCTGAGCTGTAATGAATTTCTGCCTCAATTCATTTTGAATGTGCCTGTACAATAGATAATTTTCTATACAATGGATCTTTTTATTTTACACTATTGGCCTTCCAATACTCTTACTATTTTAGGAGGATCTATTCTGCACTGTGTAGTCTACTGCAGAACCTACCTGTCATTTCTCCCTGGCAATAATTTATCACCCCCTTCCCATTGTTTTCATAGATAAATTATGAAGAGTTAAAAGAAGGGTGAAATACTGCTTCATCCCATTCAAGTGAACAGAGTTCCTTTGCAGAAGATATGCTTAGGATGGGAACATTATGTTTGGGCTCCTCATCTGCTAAAAAAAACAACTGAAAGAGCAGGTAAAGTTTCCTGAAATACACTTTGGGTCCTTTCTGCTCTCTCTCGTGCCCAGTACTGATTTCTGGTGCTGCCCACTGGCTTGCTGAAGGAAAGCAGTCTACGCAGTGAGTGGAGAGACAATTACAGTCTCTTCTATTTCAAAACGAAAGCATGCTTCAAAGCATTGGATTCTTATTCGGCCAAGTCATAATAATGTTTATTATTAAATGGTATTCTTCAACTTTCTGATTAGTCCTCAACCTTCTAATAAGAGAGACGACCAGGGACTCAAGTGTCCATTCTACATTTATGCTAAATGACCAGAACATGAACTGATTTTTAAATACATTCAATATCTAAGATGCCATGAATTATTGGTAAAAAAACAATAAACAATTGATCCTAATTAACTTTAAATGGATAAATCTTTGGTGCTCTATGAGCTTATTTGTTTGCTTGCATCTAGATATTCCATTACCAGACTAGGTAATGTTATCAGTGATGATGAAGTTACCTAGGTGGGTACTTAAACAAGCAAGCAAGCCACCAATCTCAAGAGAGCACCAAGGACTCCACAGTTCAACTCTGAGCATCATATATTCTCTTCTATCGTAAGTGTAAATAATTCAGAAAAATTATTTTTAACAAAATAAGTATTATATGATTTATTTTTAATGTAATACCATATATAGTTTACTTACAAAGCACACTTGTTACTTCAGAAATTGATTATAATTATTTAAAGCAATTGCAAATATTGTACATATATTCCTGAATAGTTGCATCTCTTAGTGCCTTTCAGGTATTTTAGCTCAATTTAAACAAGCACTGATTAAAGTTTTATTTTTTTTCCAAAAGGTAGATACAATCTTAAACCATAATGTATATGGTTGATTTCCTTATTAACTCACACCCAGCAAGTCACACCTGTCTGAGAAGCAACTAAAACAAACAAGCAACCCGTCACTCTATAAAACTCACTGTAAGATCTCCAGTGGACCAGCTTGTACACAAATCATTAGAGTTATTCCTTATGCAGAGATATGCAGTTACCACATCTCTGCAAACTTGCATTCATTTAAAGATTAAGTGCTCAGAAAATCTAACAAAGAGCTTGAAACAAAAATGAATAGCTATTCCAACAAGTTATTCAATAAGGCAACCTACACAGCTTAGTCTCCACCCATCAGAGCTTACAAGACATTATCCATGATTAGACACTTATTCTCAATTATTTATATAAAATAAGAGCACCAGCCTTTAGAAAAAATACTGTGAACTCTTTTTACGAACTGCTGAATAATAATAAAAAAAAATTCCCATTATTTCTAATGTATAAATGTCAAATATTTTTGTTCCATTCAGGAACAAGTTTTTCATTAGCATGCTTCTTTCATTTAAGAATGCACATTTTGGACATCAGCCAATACAATCAATTTGGAAATGTGGATCACTATTTTTATAGCACAATTATACAATTTAATATAATCAGATAAATCTTCTTTTAAAATGTTAAAAACTATTTGGTGATATAACAATAAACATTAGTATGCTTCCATAGATGTTCACTACAAGGTACAGGATGTGCTTGTCACTTGGCTAAAGTTTTTAAAAACTGACAGTTGCTTCTTTGTGTTGACAAAATAATCAACAGTATAATGGCCTAAAATAAGTAAAGGAATATATCGTCTTGGTTTGGACTGATCTGGGCCAATATATATCTAAAAGCAATTTAGGAGAATTAATTAATGTGTACAAGCTCAACAATTGAAAAATTGATATATTGTACAATGCGATAAAGAGATAAAGCACTTACTGTTTCCTGGGCAGAGATTGAATTAGCATCTCCTCTGGCATATGATGAAGCTGTAAAATTAGTGTTCTACAAAAAATTATTTAATATTGACAAATTACTAAAAGATCATATTTTAATTTAGATAACATATGCACGTAAATGGGATCAAGAGTATTAGCAGCATCCTATTTACAGTAACTTTCCACCAAATCATTTAATGATTGCAATATATAAAGCTTTTCATGGCACAAGACCGTTATTTAAGGAACCATCTTTCCCCTGATTTGACAGAATCGGCATGCTTCAGATACCATCTATCAAGGAATGCCATCTGATGGATCCAGGAGATGTGCTTTTTCTGACATGGCATCCGCCCGGTGATATTGCATCCCCCCAGAGACCAGAATAGCCCAGATCCTGCCCTCTTTTAGATGAGTCTCAAAGACCCAATTCATTCTCCAGATATTAGACTAGAACACTATGTGTTTGTTTGGTTGATTTAGTATTTCTTGTTTTCCTTTCAGCCATTTATTCTCCCTTTTTATTGTTTTGACTGTTGTTTGAAAAACATTTTGTTTAAAACACCCTTAGCTAGTTCTTGTATTGGAAACAATAGGAAAATGTTACACAATGTTGCTCTACGACTACTACTCCTTCATTTCTAAACAAAAACTGGTTCTGGGTGTAAACATACAGATTTGTCACAAATACATCTACAACAGCCCTAGACCACAGAACCATCTAATTTACCACATTATCATCTCAAAGCCGCCATGACAAGAAAATTTAGAGCCTCTTCTTTGCTTTTTCCATAATACAAATATTTGCAGAACGGCAACATTGCAGAGGCAGTGAATTTAACCCAAAGGGAAGGAGTGACTCTTGTTACTCTGGGATGAGTCAATCTGATAATTATTTCTGCTATTCTCATTATAATTCTTTCAAAAAGATGATAGTTATGAGCCCTCCAAAAAGCTCCATCAAACAACCATGAGCTGAGGTAAGCTTTAGGAAATAACAGATTTAAAGCTTCAGCATGCCTTGGGATATTTTGAATGCACCCAGATGTTGTGTTAAGTTAAAGGGTTATTAAAATGTGGCTCCAAAGAGCTTCCTCTTAAAGGAATATGTGCTTTTCTGCCCAACATTGTACTCAGAAAGAAGTATGGACTCCTTTGTAATGGATTAAAATCTGCCTCAAATCTCAGACACAATCTTGCATTGGAGGATATAAAAGAGATGCACAGGTTTGCATGCCATTGTGAATATGTGTTATCTTAAGTTATATTGAGCAGAATTCCATCTTCGATCTCATGTGAAGCTTTGCTCCACACATTGAATCTTCCATACATTTTGTCCAAAGTACAGGGATGGGCAACCTGTAGCCCTCTGGACTTCAATGCTCACAAGCCCCATCCACCATCACCAAATGGCAGGAGATCTGTTCTCCATAGGAAAAGGAAATGAACAAATAGTTATAACATCTCTATATTTTTAAAGTTACTTTTGTTGGAATTGGATGAAAACAACAATCCAATTTGAATGGATGCAGCAGGCTGGTGCATGCCATTTTCACATTTTGTGGTTTTATGCAAGGGAAGCCCTTAAAATTTGAGCCTGCAGAAATCAATAAAAAACACTTTCTTATGGCTTTGGGGAGAAATTTGCTATGAAAATGTCACGCACTGCAAAAATAGCAATTTGCTAGATTTTGGAGGATGGAAATAAGAAATTATTCCGAACAAAAAGAGTTTTAGTAGATGATACTCAGATTCAAATCAACATTTACTTCAGTTGGGAATTACTAGAACTGAACTGCAAAACATCTGGAAGATTTATTTGGGGGGGGGGAATCTTGGATCTACACTTAAATGTAAAACAAAAAAACAAAAAGATATTTCAGCATTGTTTTCATTGAGATGCTAACATGTATTTTGCTGCACAAAAGTTTCTATTGTAATAGATATCATGATAGGTAATTGATTTTTATTTCCCAATCTTTACATCAGCCAATTGTTAAAGCAAGTTTTAAGATATGTTGTACAAATTCCTAGGTTTTGCTTTTCTTTTGCAAATTCCTTCTTGGTAATTGTTCTTACATACATGCTGGTATTTTGTTGCTTTACCCCACACTGTTTGTTATAAGTGTTACTTGCTTCTCATATATATCTCATTATATCATTTTGATGTGTTAATTTTACCACTAATGTACAAGTCCATAAGACTGTGCATATCACTACACGTATAATGTGATGAAAAGGTAAATTATTTGGCAATTAAAGGGAGAAAATTCAAGGGAAGATATTTAACTTCAGTATAAAAAAAATTCAAACACTTCAAAATCAGCTATTCCCATCTTTTATTTCTTTTCCTTTATTATCCTGATTGAGTTTAAAAATACAAAAAAATTGCAATCTTTTAAGTTTTGAATGTATTCTAAAATAAGTTTGTTGTTTTTTTCTGATTTGGAGATGGCAAAAAGTGTGCCTGAAGGTCTAGATGGAGCTAGATGTAATTGCTAATATTAAATTGTTTCTTCTCCTTTCTTGAAGGCATTTACTAAACTGAATAAAACATTATTGGGGCAAGGAAGGGCTGAACTCAATCTGAGGTACTAATGTGTAATTCCACCTATGTTTATTATTGAATGTGTTTGTACAACATGCAGTCTGGTGAGAACTACACGTAAATAACTCACCAGGTGATCCTAAAGGAACTCAAAGCTGCCCAGTTATTGGGAGTAGTCATTATTGACCACTCCAAGTCTCTTTGCTTCAAGAGTATAAAATGGCATCAGTTAATATACCTAAAAGTGCTTATATTTATCTAAGGCTCCTAGTCTTTTACTCCTTAGGACAGGGCTATCAAATTCGCAGCCTGCAGGCCAGATGCGTCACGTGGCCACGCCCATACCCGGTTTAGCAAAGTGGGGGGAAAGTCCCGATACGTCGCGTGACACCTCCGTGATGACTTGAGTTTGACACCCCTGCCTTAGGATATAATCCTGACAAAGAAAGGCTTAATAGTTATCTATGTCTTCAGCTTCCCTGTTGCTCAGCAAACTGAACTGTTTGGAGTAACAGCTACACTGTGGATAAACCAGCAAACCACAGTATACCATGCCATTTGGTTCCAAAGTGATGGATAAGAGGGTTACCATGATTAGTTCTCAATATGGCTTAGCTTGTCATATGAACATACTCATTATAACTTCTGCAGTTAATAAAATAACTTGACATGAGAGTCAGCTAAATTGATTAACGTCATGTTTCATGTTGAACAGTGCAGTGAAAAAAAGATCCAAGTTATGAGAAAAAGAGATTTGATGCAAAATACTGTGGAATGTGGCATTTCCTAAATACTCTTCTGCTCGGAATAGTCCTGCTTTTAAAGGTGGAGAAATGCACCCACCACTGATTGTCCCTTGCCTCTGCCATTGCCCCTATTCTAAAAGTTTGGAGGGGAAATTTAAAACCAGTTTGATCTAGTGGCTAAGGCATCAGACTAGAAACCGGAGAATGTGAGTTCTAGTCCTGCCTTAGGTATGAAACGTTGGCTGGATGACTTTGGACCTGTCATTCTCTCTCACATTAACCCACTTCACAGGGTTGAAGGAGGAAGAAATACTAAGTATGTTTGTTGTCTTGAGTAATTTATAAAAATAATAAAGGTGGGATAAAAAAAATAAAAAAGGATCCTTGATATATTCTGAACCAGTATGGGAAGCATAAACGACAGCAGGAGGATGAAAGCTCTTTACAGAATCAGAAGCCTTATCAATACTCTCAATTTATACTGAAACGTTCTGTTTATATTTGAAACAGAAAAGAAAAAAAGTGGTGGTAATTCAAATGTTAAGGAATAACAAAACTCTGGTCTATAATGTGAATCATTAAATTACTATAAGAGGTACTACTGCTGCTTTCCTGAGTTTTCAGAAAACTGTGATCCTTATTTGATTATAGTCTTTCAAAGATTTAATGAGCATCGGAATCTATAATCTACCTAGAGGAAAAACTGTGCCAGACTGTACTTTATTGAAATCTGTAATGTACAAACATACATACATGAAATGCAAACACAGCTGCTGTAACAAAGCTTATAGGAATTTCATTTTGAAAAAAGATGAATCGAAAAGCAGATTAAATAATTCAACAGCTAAAATAAGTCAGGCTGCACAACTATTTCAATCCGTTTTTCTTTAATCAGAAAACATCCTTTTGACTTTAAAAGATGTTAATTTGCATACTATTAGAAGAAAAATCAGACCACTTCAATTAAAAAGAAAAAAGTAATAAATAGCATAATGGATTTCTGCACTGATGTATGAGAACTGTTGCTATACAGTTTTGTGGACCACTGTAGTTCGATACAGAACAATTTCATCCCATTTTCACCCCAACCCCCCCCCCCCCCAGTTTATAAATCTAAACATACTTTAATCCAGGATTCCGGAAAGTCAATTAAACATTGCATATGTATATACTGATTTTCAGCTACAATCATTTATTTATACAAAGAATTATGTGAAGGATAAAGTCGAGGATAAACAGAGATATACAAGAAAATGAACTATCACATAGTATCTATGGAATTTCTGGTTTGCAAAGGAATACTATATGGTAGCCAACATCCAGGGGAGACTTAATTAATTAATTTTAGAGATTTATAAGGCTGCCCCACTTGAAAAGACAATCAAACAAGTTTTATAAAGTGCTCTAAGTTGTAAATCAATTTAAATTATTTAATATCCAAGTAGGGCTTTGGTCAAACTGCTGCAACTGCAATCTTTTGTTTTCATAACACCCCTCCCCCAATGCCAAAAATTGGAATAGCTATGTTTATTTACAAATTCGTTTTTTTCTTCCTGCTGGATCGGTTGTTATGGTTTTTTTTTTTTTTTTTTACCATTTGCCACTTACATCTCTTTTATTAAGCTCCCTTCTAGAGAAGCCAGGTTTAAACCACTGACAGATACTTCTTTAAAAATTAATTTTTAAATTTTCTTCTTTTCCATTCTCCTTTTTATCTTTAATGCTCAACCCACTTTTAAACTACTAGTATGTTTGTGTATCATGCTTACGACAACCATCTTTTTTACACCCTACCTATCTATACTGAAAGACTAGCTATTTAACAAAAACTTCCAGAGAGAACTCAAGTTGTAGTTTCAACCTGCTACTTTTAAAAATCTCAAATCAAGCCTTAGGAGACAGAGGCTGTAAAATAGGAAATGGCAATATAAGAAAAACTGAGAGATCAGGGAGACAGCTCTCACACTTCTTCCAATCAGACTTCTTTCTATGATTATTCAAGATTGCTACAAATGTTCAGTCCATAAGAAATTAAAGTATTTTTTGCAAGTTTGAATGAGTCTTGGCAATAGTATGCAATGGGAGATAAGCATTTTCAAAGAACTTCCACATTTTCTTTGCTTTTCAGGTGAGAAAATCCAACAAAGGAAACCTAAAAATTTGAACACAACCTAATAATCTGTTGCATATAATAAATGAATGTTTCTCTCTTTTTTAATCAGTCTCCTTATGATTTCTCCAAACACTAACAACAACAAAAGCATCTGGGCTTAAGTTAATAAATTAGCAAAAATTAAATTATCTTCTCATCTCAAACTGCAGTTAATATGCCACTTAATTTTTTCCCTTTTTGACCTATTCTTCACAAGTCTGTATTTCGTTTTAAAATAAAGATGGAGAATTTGCCATCACTGTTTATCTAATTAAAATGAATTACAGAGAAAGAGAATATTGTATTGTTCATTCTTTGGTTTTGTTATTATGGAAAGCAGACAGCTTTTCTGGAATGAAGTCTTTGTAATTGAAGGCAAGTGGAAGAAAGCTTTTGTTCAGTGGTAATCTTTGAAGATTATTTTTGTAAAGTTTAATATATATATTTTTTCTGCAGAAAGGAGGTACAATTCTTCTACTTACCAAGTGTAGTCCGGCTGATGGTGTTTGGCTGAAAGCATTTCCTATTGGGATGAAACTGCCTGTGAAAAGATAAAACTGTGAAACTTTTGCTTGTTATCCCCTTACTGTTAAATCATGCTTTTATTTAAAAACTTGAGAGTGAGACATTACACAAAATCTTAAATAAAAACCACCTGCTTTCGCTCCCATCTCTACATACTTCAGTCAGGAACAGTTGGAGAGTTTATCTAATAGACCTGACACCAGGTTAGCTAATCCAGTATTTCCACTCAAATGATTTGGGGAAATGGCACAAGAAAATCCCCACGTAGTATTACTTAAAAATATAGCTGCTTTTCCTTGTTGCTGAATTCATCACTCATCATTTCTTGTTTGGTCCAGTAGGAATTCATTCTACATACCCACTTCAAAATTGCACTGGAGTACTCATTTTATCTTAAAGGACAAGTATAAGCAATTCAATGTATTCTCTTTGATCATATGACATCCTGGCTCCATTCGTCTTGCTCTTTAATTCCAGCCACGTAGAGTACATTGCTCATTTAACAGCCCTTTGCATTTATTATTCTAGTGGCTATTAAGCTCACAAACCTTTTCAATAAGGCAGGGTGCTTTTTTTGTGTGCAACTGGTAACTATATATCTCTAAGGAAGAAGGCATCCTTAAAGACACATTTTTAAAAAATGGAGAATCTTTTGTCCCAAAATAATTTCCAAAGGTCAGTTTAGGAAACCCAGAAAAACTATTGTGTAGTGATTTGAGTTGTGTAGTGATTTGAGGACTGTCAAAGAACTAGATTCAATAGTACCGGTGTCCTGAGAAGAATAGATACATTAATCTCAGCAGTGGAGATAATAATGAGAGACAAAAAAAAATTCCACATATTGTCAGGAGCAATATCCCCCAAAGTAGTGCCCTCCCAATTGCTTATTTGCCATCATGAATATGCCTCACTTGTTTCTAAATAGCCAATTGTATGTCTCAAAAGTGCTTCTTCCAAAAGGCAACTTGGACTTGTTTTTTTCTTTTCTTTTGAAAACGTTTCACTACTCATCCAAGAAGCTTCTTCAGTTCCCCAAAGAAGCTTCTTGGATGAGAAGTAAAATGTTTTCAAAGGAAAAAAAAAAAAAAAAAGAACCCAAGAAAGTCGAGTTGCTTTTTGGAAAAAGCCCCTTTGGGACAACCACGACCTATGGATGATTGAGAATCTCCATCGACCAGGGGTATCAAACTGGTGGCCCAGGCCGGATGCGTCACACGCAGGCCACGCCCACCCCAGCTCTGCAAAGGGAAAAAAAGAAACATCACGTGATAGCAATGTGACACCTCGAGTTTGACACCCGTGCCATAGACATTCAGCTAACTATGTAAACACAATAATCAATAAAATATTGAAATTCACTACTCAACTTTCTTCCCCAAAGAATACTATTTTGACAGCCTTCCTATATATTGGCAGGGAGGGGCTTTGGGAAAGTGTCATTCTCCAGGCACCCAGCTCCCTCTCTCCGGAAGTGACGACCCACAAAGACTCCCTTGTGCAAGCAGATAGTTGAAAAGGTAGTGAAGATCCAAGCAATACTGTCTTAGTTGTGTGGGTAAAAACCAGCAACTTGAACTTAGCCTGGAACTTTGCTGGCAACTCGTTCAGCTCCTACAGTGAAGGTGTTATTATGGTAAATAGGTTGGCACTTGTCCACAGATAAGCAACCATCTTTCATGCTAGCTGCTACTTTTGGGTTATTTTTAAAGGATGTTCCCAAGTACTGCAGTAGTTTAATGAGAAGGTAGTAACAAGGGCATGAGCCACAGTCTCAAGGGCCTCTTGGTCCTGGAAAGGTCACAAACGCAGAGTAGCAGAACTTGGATGACATTTCTCTGACATTTTGCTTTAGTTAAAAACTAAATTGATTTTTTTTTTTAAAAAACTGGGCCTTACTGGTGAGTTCTAAAATAAAACCCAATAGCAAGTGAAACGACTTAGTTTAAAGTCATGAGTTAAGAGTTCAGCACATTCCGATGGCATCTGGTTGGGAAAGATACAATAAGGCTAACAATGAAAACAATCAAATAATTAAACACTTTAACACTAATCAATATTCAGCAGATCGAAGAGAAAATGTAATAAACAGCGTTGCCTGAACATGAAGGCCTGGAGTTTTAATCTGTACTCTACCAATGGAAAGTGCTGCTTTGGGGTCTCATTCTATATCAGGGGTGTCAAACTGGTGGCCCATGGGCGGGATGCGTCATGCGCAGGCCACTCCCAGCTCCATGAAGGGGAAAAATGTCACGGAATGTCACATGACGGCAACATGACGCAGTGAGTTTGACACCGGTATTCTATATAGATTCACATTCCATCCACATTCCATAGCCTCTTGTAATGGCTGTAGTGTAGAGTCAGGCCAGCTGCTGCCTATACTGTTTTGGATTTTAATTCTACCAGCCCCAGCCAATTGGGGAAGGGATCCTGGGAGATGAAGTTCAAAATATCTGTAGGGTAGCAGCTTGGCTATCATGCAATGGTGTCCAAGTACAAATACAGAAAGAGATAGTGATTTAGATATACAGGTCTCAACCTGCTCTGTGGTTTCTTATCTTCACCCAATGATCTGAAATTAACAGATCAGATGGGAATATTCCACCACTGCCCTTTAATACTTTAATGTTTAGACTATCATATTTTATTCTCTCCTTTCAAGATATCATGCCCTTGTTCATGATGGCCTTTTCATCAAGCACAATTAGCAGTTTTAGCAGGTAGGCAGCTCAGATGTAACTGAATGTATATGACACTGGTATGTTAGGGTATTAAATGGGTATTATGAAACATAACATAAAATCCTGGGTTAAAAAAATAGAAACGACTGATTAAAAAAACCTCTGCAAACAAAGCAAGGCAAAACCTCAGACAAATTTATTTTAAAGTAAGTCTCCCGTTCATTCAAATCTACATTCAGGTAGCTCCATATTCAGTAGTTCGGTATTTGCTAACATCTGTATGGACATCCTTCAATTAAACACTGTGGGTGATATCAGCTCATTAGTTGCCTTGTTTCTCAACTGATGGGAGTTTTTAGGTTGAGATTATTCAGGTGCACTGGCAGGCATCCATGGGAAAGCTTGCAAACTCTCCATCTGCATTTTCCCTACCTAAGCCAGTGGTATTAGTCACCCTCATAAGAAATTTCCTCACAAATATTTTAAGATATACACTGGAAGATATATATGTAATTACATGGCATCACCTCAAAGAACTTGCTCACAGACTGACAAGTTCATCATGGGAGTAGCTTGCAATACATGTTCTAGAATCTAGATATTAGGTTTTCTATCATACATGTTTCTCAATTCGCCATGATCATCTTACCGTAGCCAACTCACCATGGGACAACTCACCACAGACAATTCTTTGCAGGTTAGCTCAATGTGATAAATGTTATCAGCCACTATTTCTTTGACATTATTTCCATTTTATTCAATGGAAATAATGTCGAAGAATAGTGGTAGATAACATTTTATCATGTTGAGTTATCCCACATGGAATTGTCCATGGCGGGTTATCCCACAGCTAGTTGGCCACAGAGAGTTGTCCTGTGGCTAGTTGGGTGGGGTGAGATGGCCCTGGCAAGTTGTCCTAGACCCCAATAAAACAGAGGCTTCTCCTTGCTAAAGATTCTACACCAAAACATAAGAAACATGATGTAGTTTATACAATGTATAATGTAGTTTATTGTGAGGTAAGGTGTGTTTAGAACCCTACACTGGAGAAGCCAAGCAGCGATGGGATTCAAATTTTTTTACTACCGGTTCTGTGGGTGTGGCTTGGTGGGTGTGGCAGGGGAAGGATACTACAAAATCTCCATTCCCACCCCACTCCAGGGGAAAGGTACTGTAAAATCCCCATTCTTTCTCCACCCCACTAACCTGCTTTCCAACTCGTGTGCAGGGCAACAAAAGAAGACCCAGCCGATCAGCTGGGACTCGGGAGGAAGAAAAAAGGTGGGGGTAGGGCCAATCAGAGGTGGTATTCTGAACTACTCAAAATTTCCGCTACCGGTTGTCCAGAACTGGTCAGAAGCTGCTGAATACCACCTCTGAAGCCAAGCAGCCTTTACATAAGAGGAAGCAAAGCAACGTCTCAGTATCAAAATCATCAGCTTCACTTGAAAGAAAAAGAACACTCTTTTGAGGACCATAATTTTCACCATTTTGGACAAAGAAGATAGATGTTTTGAAGAGGAGTGAAGGAATCCATTTATGCTAAAATGAACATCTTCCCTCAATAGTTGCATACCTTAGACCCAACCTGTTCCCCATTTTTTAATGCTACTCTTTCAGGAAAATCAAGTCCATTTCACAGGTTCACACTTAACAACCCAACTAAGAGAAGGATTTGGAGCAAGGATACCTTAATGACTCTCTGCTTATCACCTAACGAGTCTATTCAGATTAGGTGAGAAATGAAATCACCTCGGAGGACATATATGGGGTCTCCTAGCCAATTTTCTCAGACTGAAGATGCTACTTGGATAAGCAGTGAAACACTTCAAAGAAAAGAAGTCTAGTTGCCACTACTCAACTTCCTGTCTAGTTGGGGGATAACATTGATTGAAACAGCACCAACATCGTGTCATTTATTACAATTTCTACCCCAAGTCTGTCTGTCTGTCTGTCTCTCTCTCTCTCTCACACACACATACAGAAGGAGAGTGTAACACTGCTTTTGTAATTTGAATAAAAGTAACAAGTTCTTGCTGATGCCACAACCACAGAAGTATGTGGAGTTATACACATCTGATGTGTGAAAAAGGATGATTAGTGGCTTAGAAAAAAATGCACACAAAACATAATGAAATGCATTGGATAATGTATAGCCTGAGAAAAAGAAAAAAAAATGCAAAGAATAGTGAAAGAGGAAATGGCTAAGATTAAAAGAAAAAGATACAGAATGATATTGTAAGAAATAAACATGGTTCTGAATATGTGTGAAGAGGGCTAAACAACGAGTCCCAGGACAGTGAATGGAATGAAAAAAAACCCCAATTATATAATTTGGGATAAAACTCGGATAAAGAAATGTCAGCAGGACTATTTAAGAGACTTGTATTATAATGGAAGTATGTTGAATACTGGAATTGAAACTATTGATGAAGAAGAGAATATAAATGTCGCAACTGCAGAAAAATAGCAAGGCTGCAGATGTAGATGGTGGAACTAGAAAAAAAAGTTTCTTTATTGTGATTTGCTTATAGAGTGGCTGTGCGACTTATTTAACCTGATAATGTACTTGGCAATGGAAACACATTGTTATAGTTACCCTATTCAAAAGATGTATGTAGAAAGTAAATGTTTTGTTTAAATATGGAACTGAAAATTGGTTGTGTGACAGGAATGGTATATATCTGAAGATCTTCAGGAAATTATTCATTATTGAAGAAGGACTAAATGAGGATGTATAATTTCTCTTTGGTTATTTAATAGGTAAATGTATAAGAAATGCTAGTGGTGATATTACTCTTATGTGGGATGGAGATTTAGATATATATTTACTTTCAATTTTTAGAGTTTTGTAAGGAGTTACCAAACTCATAAGGTAAAAGAAATATGTCTAAGTGGGTTACACAATTTAAAACAAGAACAAACTAAAATAGAAAACAAACTAAAATAGAAAACAGAAAATGTATAATAATAATACTTAAAAGCTTAAGATTACTAAATGGCTAAACTGTACACTAGGTATTAATACCTAGGTATTAACTACTATGCCACTAAAATGCTACACTTGTGAATTAATTAATGTACATGTATTTTACTATGTATGTATAAATTTATGTAACATGAATTTATGTAATGTACATATAGATATTTTACTATGTACATGTATTCTAATGATTCCATATTGATGGTGAAATCTCAAAAAAGAGAAAGTTTCAAAAGCAAAAAACAATGTGGTATGTGGACATGGAGGAAACAAGCATGAGTTGCAAGGGGGAAAAGCATTAAATTTCTATCCACAAGATACAGAAGTTTTCTTTTATATAAAACAAAAATTCTGCCAAGCAACAGATGTCATGATTATTACAGATAAACTGAAATCAACAAGATCTGAGCAAGCCAGTACAGTACATCTGTCAGTAGTCAGCTGGGAAAAACTGCACAATCCAATGTATTTTAAAGAGAATAGCCCGGAGCTGGGGTGGGCAGAAAACAGATTGGGATCTAGTGGATGATTTCTGGGCAATGTGCAATAGATCAGTAAGTATTTGCAATTCCATTTCTTGAACAGTAGCAACTATTAAATCATTTTTTTCCACTTAAATTGGACAGTTTGGGGTTTCCAGGTGTAGACACTTATGGAAAGACAATAAGCATAGTTCATTTCAGGGACTGAAAATTAGTTCACAGGATAAGAATGTGCTTAGAGGCTTTCTATGCTTTGATTTTTCTAAGTGTTTACCTCTTGAATGCAGCTCCAGCTAGTGATGTTCCAGTGAGAAATTCAAAGAGATTTGGCAGGTCAATCCACCTGTAGTTTAGAAGGGAGGGGTCTTTAACAGTCTCACTTCCGGAAACACTGTTAATCCCAAACTATATCAGGGACCTACCGTAATATGTGCAATGTGTATAGTTTCGGGGAACATGGGTGCAAATATCATAGTTTGGTATTTAAGTGCGGCACAGAATGGGGAAATTCAACGTAAGGTGAAGAAAACCCACATCTTATTGCAAGAGATTGTGCTTTGTAAGGATAGACTGTCCTTATATCAAAGTTCTCCCTTCTATCCACAAATACAAAGAAGCAAGAGAGAGAGGCACTGCCAGAACAATTCTCTTAAGACAGAAGCACCATATATTCAAACACCGTATATTTTTGTTTTACTTTATGGCAAGCATAAAGGAAATCAGAGCTTCAGCAGGTGCCATCTTCAACCTTTTAGAACTTTGCTCCACAATCTAGCTAAAATAGAGAACAATTTTTAACAGCCAAAACTGGCTTTGGGGAATTATTTTTCTTTGGGTGCCCTTAAGTCAGAGTTCACAAAAACCTGGTAATTGCCTGGACAAGTCCTGGAAACTTTGACAATGTTTTCGGAAGTGGTTTGCCCTTGCCTTAGTCTTAGGGCTGAAGGACTACCAGCTGAGCTTGTGCCTAAGGCAGGCTAGAATCCACAATCCCTTTTTTTAAAATAGCAAGATGTTCTTCATTCATCTATTACCTGCAGAGTATAAATTGAGAGGAGAAATGGGATTGGCATTGTCAATATTGCAGGAACAGGTCTTTCTGTTAACAATGTTCATCATTTTTGAGGCCAATAATCAAGGAGTAAATGATCATGTAGGGTTGTGACATCTGAGCAACTGCATGGCTGAAGGGCCACCCAGAAAAGAATTTAAATATAATGTGATGTAAAGCCTCAATTCAGACATTTGTGTATAACTGCAATTTTCTTGACCATTGCCTATGCTGGCTGGAGAATTCTGGGAGTTGAAGTCCACAAGTCTCAAAGTTGCCAAGTTTGGAGACCTCTGGCCTATAGCTACACAATGTCTGAGTAGGCTAACTAGGGCAGATTCTGCTTAACATAATGATTTCAAAACAACAACAATGTAACAAATCATATACAATAATTTAATTTCAATAGACATAATTCCTGTGTATTGAACTACATATCTGAGCTGCAATATTCAACATTAGTTCTTCCTGGAATAAATAGATAGCTATATAGAGATAGACAGACAGACAGAGAGGCAGGCAGGCAGGCTCATTTAAATTGGCTGAAGGAAATATTCTAACTCAAGGGATTTCTTGATAACAATTTGTTCAATGCATAGTATATGGCTGCATTATATAGAATCTTTCATATATTATTCACAGGATGCTGCTGTTCTAATATTAAACCATTCCTGCATATTGTCTTGATTATGGAAGTTACAAAACATGAACATATATTTACAAAAGCCTGCTATTTTTCTTTCAGATGTTAATGATGATAACAAGAACAACAGAGTTGGAGCAACATCCTTGTACAATCTTGCTTGCAAGTTTCTCCTGCTGCTTTCCTTCCAAACAACAGATGTTTAAATTCTAGCACAAAGACTTTCCAATCCGTATTAGAATAGATCAGGGGTCTTCAAACTTGATAGCTTTAAGACTTGTGGACTTTCAACTCCCAGAATTCCACCTCCAGTCATGTTAGCTCAGGAATTCTGCGAGTTGAAGTCCACAAGTCTTAAACTTGCCAAATTTGAAGACCCTTGCAATAGATGTTTCCACTGGAATCCTGAGCAAACTATACCCAATTCCAATGCTGTTCCTTGGCCTCGCCCTTTTCAAGGATACGGTTTTTGAATGGTGCACAATTGTGAGGGCCTTCAAATCATTTGCAAGCATGAATGGTAAATCTCATCAAAGACTGATTCACCTGAGTACAACAGTGTGATGCATTTGCAGTTTGGGGAAATCAAGGTTTTATTTAACGGAAAACTGGACCAGGTCAAGATCCAGGCCTTTATCACAGGTTTCGATAATAGCAAGGACAGTGGGCAATGATTAAAAGCACACTAGTGCCATAGAAGAAAATCTGGACCCTGAATGGGTCACTGCACAGTGAAGCAATCTGACACAGACATTGCTCAAGAATAGGGATCAATAGCAAAAAAAGAAAAAGAAAAAAAGGGATTCAATATTAATGCAGCGTCAAAAACAAACAATAAACAACAATAACAAAAAATAGCCACACAGCATTAAAAAAGCTACCTAATACATAAAATGTAACTAAACATGACAATTAAACAACCGGAGAGACTACTCAGCTGGACCTAAACACCTGGGGGAAAGGCAGGTCTTAATGTTTTTTCTAAAGGCAAGCAGAGTTGCTGCATGTTGTAAACGGAAGGGGGGAGATAAGGCCACAGCATAGGGGCAGCTAATGAAAAAGCACGTATTGCAAATCCTTCCCAAATTTCCCAATATGTATAATGGACAAATAACATGGATTGATTTTTTAAAATTTCAGCCATGGAAGTTGAATATTTTGGTTACTAAATTGGATAAAGGGAGGGGAGACAGAGAGGAACAGAATGCAGAGCTCCAAGCTATAATGAAGTAAGACCTGTTACATCAAATATAAAAGCAACTAAAGCCAGAATTTTAATTAGAGATTAGAATCAAATACATTTACCAACCAACACACCCATTTAATAATTACTTAGTTATCTTATGGAAAGGCCACTGCATTTTTTCATTTGTTTTAAAATCTTGTAGAATCACATATATAATAGAAAATGGTCTAGGACTGACATTTCATTTCCTTCCCTCAATGGCAGACGTATCACAATGTTTTGCAGAATTTATTTATTCATTCTCATATAGAATTTGTGTTCACATGCTCTTCCAGATACAAGGCTGGGGTACCTCCTTCCAGTCTGAACATTGGATGATGGCTGGGGGAGGGGGGGGGAACAACGGAAAGAGTGTCATGCCCAGGGGTGGGATCCGACAGGGTTAACTACCAGTTTGTTCATTTACAAGGTTCGGTGATTTACGATGTGCTTCCCTGCACGCTGCCGGCGCGTGCCTGTAAATCGTTATCAGCATGCTGTGTGCAGAGAAGCAGCCTTTCAAAATGTCCCTTTTTCCTGCTTTTTTAACTGCAGCTGTGCCTCGCACGGCAGCTGAAGTTGAAAAAATCAGGAAAAAAAGGTCAGGTAAGAGCCCAGGTGGGCGGGTGGGTAAAAACATCAGCAGACATAGAACCGGTTCTATGGCTGCTGTTCTTCAGAGCTACCGGTTCTATAGAGGTGGACAGAACCAGTAGAAACCCACCCCTGGTCATGCCCCTGTTGGAGTTTGAATCCAAGGAAGACAAACAGCTGACAGGGAGTGGGAGTGTGGCTCTGTTGGCTGTGGAGGAAACTGGGGAAGGGCAAAATCCAGCTGGGCAGAGCAGGGAAGAGGTAGAACAAGGGAGAGGGAGTTCCGAGGAAGACCCAGGCCCACCCCCTCTTCATCCTAGGGCATGCAGGGAAGAACGGAGAAGAGAGAAACGTGGGTTGCATGGCTTATGGGGGAGGAAAGGGCCCTGATTTCCTTTATTAGCCACACCTGGGAATGAGAGTTTAAAAGAGATGCAAGCTGAGTGAGGTGTCTGCTAGAAACAAATGTGACTTTATCTTGTGTTGACTTTGGTTATTTGCGTTCCTGGCATCCTCCCGTGTTGAATTACTGCCGTTCCTTCATGTCTGGAATTCCTTCTCTTGTCCTGCTGGACTAATTACCTTGGTTGGACTTATAGTTACAGTTTTTGTTGACGACCTTTTGGACTTGATTCTCTGCAGCCAAAGGCTGTTCCTGGGAGTTTTTCTCCAGCCCAGAAGGTAACCAGGACATTGGGGGCAAAATTGGAGTTAATAAAGGGACTCCTACTGATTATCTGACTGTGTTGCCTTTGTGCCATACCTGGGGTCATCACAAAGAGGGATTTGGGAGATGAGGGTAGGAAGAAGGGTTTGAAGAAAATCTTAGCCATAGGAAAACTTTTGGTCAGAAGGCAGGTTTATGAAGATATATCTAGCACCAAGTAAGGCTGGGATTGATAGTCCATTGATAATGTCACACTTTTTATGTTATGGGAATCTGTTCACAATTCAGATCATTTTAAAATTTTCAATCATAATTAATTTAATTTCTTGTTTAAGCGACAGCAAGATGATTGTGATATTTTCTATTTTCCCATGTTCCACTTAATCATGTCAACTAAGATAGATAGATAGATAGATAGATAGATAGATAGATAGATAGATAGATAGATATAGATAAGGAAATAGGAGAAAAAAGTTCTAAATCAGGAAAGGTGGTGGTGGTTTAATGGAAGTAGAAGAAAACAATATATTGTTTACAGATATTCCTAGTAAATGGAATTATGCTTTAATTTTGAAAAAAAGTTTCAAAATTTTAATTTTGGAAAAAAAAAGATTTAAGGGGAAAAATATCTTCTACCATAGAGAAGGTAGAAGCACATTTCTTTCCACACTGAAAAGAATTCAAAACACTTTAAATGGTTAAGGTATCAATTAGTATCCAGAAGGCTGAGATTCAAGCTCACATTTAGCCTCACTGGGTGACTATGCCTCAGACCTCAAAGTGGTTTTATTATTGTGGGGATAAAAGGAACAGAGAACAACAAAAAACCTCTGCCAGATGAGTAACTAATTCAGCATGGTGCTATTAAGCTTGCATTTAAACAGACCAAATTTTAAACAGTTTAGTACTGGTGCTGAGCAGTTCATAACTTGATCATTAACTAATGGTAATTGGCACTCCCTCCCCTCCGCCTTGGTAGAGGAATAAGAAGTTGTAGTGATACCCATCCACCTTTGCAAAGCTTTTTTCTCATCCATTTAGTTGTTATATTTCTCATGATCTTACACTTATGAGTGCTCCAATCCACTTGTAAACGTAATCCTCAATTTACAACTGTAACTTAGCTGGTCATTAAGTAGGTCATCCATGTGACCGAGCTGATTTTATAAATTTTTTGCAGTGGTTGTCAGCAAATCATCATGATCGTAAAGTGAGCCCACTGTCTGCAATGGCATTTCTTTTTTGCTGGAAATTAAATGTAAAAATATAAACAAATATAAACTGAAGTCATTTGTCTGAGGAACACTGTAAAGGGCCTTAAATGAGGACCAGTTACTCAGTGTCCAAAATGTGGTCACATGACTGGGGGCAGGTGGCCATCTGAACTTTGAATCTGGATAATAAATATTTTGGGGAGGGGTTCGGTCCATCAAAAGTTTGAACAGTTGCTAAGCAACCAAACGCAAGTCTTATGAGAGTATCATTTTAGCATTTGCTCATTAACACCTGGCTTTTCTCTGCAATATCAGCCCAGTTATCTGTGGAATTGTTAAGATAATGGAGGAGGGAACACGATCCATCAGGATATTACTTGCTCACTTAAAAATCTCTTTGAACTGGGACTACATGTGAGCATGAACTAAACAAGACAGCCTCAAGAATTAAGAAACATACTGTTGATGTGCTTTCTTGCTCCTTCTGCCCAACCTTCTCTGCAATCAATAAATCTTTATGCCCATGGAAGTCTTGCAATGCTGTTGCAATCCTCTGGGTTTAAGTTCCCTGACTCTCCTTCCTACTTTAGTGTAGTTGCTATTGTTTCCACCTAAAGATGCCTTTATCTGATGTATTTCCCATTTAACCCATCCCATTAATCTCTATCCCATGTCTTACTGACAAAAAAAATGGGAGAAAATTCCAGTTTAAAAAAAGATGAAATAAAAAGCATAAGTACCATACAGAGAATAAAGCATAAACTTAAATAAAGCATTTATCGTATCTACTCAAGTAAAATTCCTTCAATCGGAAGTTCCATTATTTGGATTTAGAAGCTGAACAACCAACCTTCCCCAAAATCTTTAACTGATAACACTGCTCTTTTGCATTCATGAACTCCTGCATGAGAAACAGAGGGAGATGAGGGCCTGTTGATCCTCTTAATCTCTTGGCAGTTTTTGATAATGCCAATCACTACACCCATTTGGATTGTTTTCATGAGCTGGGATCCTTGTTTCCAGTCCAATCTCAGAAAGTAATGGGAGAAAGCGGTTGAAATCATTGATGGCAATAGGACCTTTGGGAGCTACGCACAGCTCTATTTCTCAGTACCATCTTATACAAGATAAGCTGTGCATGTGGATCAGTTCCTGGACACAAAGTTGAGTGGAAGGTAAATAAACTAAAATTGAATTTGACCGAAAACTGGTGGGCGGTGGTTTCTAGTCATAAGAACTGGTAAGAATGTTCTGTTCTCAATGGGATTCCACACCTTCTGAAAGAGCAGACAACTATCTAAAAGTCCAGGCAAAGACATTTAATGCACAATAGCAAGCTCTATTAAGGTATCTCATAGGCTGGAATTTCTGCAAGCAGCTTATATGATCTAGCAGAATTTCTTCTCTGTGGAGATCAAAAGCTCATCACATTATTATTGTAAGACCTAAATGTACATATTGAATAGCTATTTCATGATATATGTGACAATCTGGGTACACCCATAGATATTCTAAAAAAAATGTAGTTTGTAAAGGAATATCCCCTATTGTATTACAAACCTGCAACTTGATTCAGATTATTTTTACAGAGCACATTTGGCATAATGCTTAAGAAATCAGGCTAGAAATTGGGAAACTGTGAGTCCAGCCTTGGGTATGAAGTCTTCCCTGTTAGGAAAGAGATGATGGCAAAACAGTTCTGAAAAGCCTTGCCAAGAAAACTGCAGACAGTATCCAAGAATCAGATGCCATAGGAAGTAAGGGGGAAAAGTTGACAGCTAGCCTATCCATTCAGACTTACAAAAGTTTTAGATTCCATGGGGTAGATAGAATTCTTTATTGGCCAAGTGTGATTGGACACACAAGGAATTTGTCTTGGTGCATGTGCTCTCAGTGTACATAGAGGATAGAGGTGGTGGTGGTTGAGATCTGGTAGGCCTCTATGGTTTTTTGCCTGGCCACCTGATTTTTATAGTGATTCAGTGGTAACATTAACCCAGAGTTCACTACATTTCCAACACTGCCCCTTGTAAACCTTTACTAATATTACCTCTATTTCACTTTGATGCCATTTTATTTCAAAGACTGGAACCCTGCCCCTTTCTTTATTTTTAAGCCTTGATCGCCCATTTGATTATGCACTGTTCTGACCTCTAACAGAGAAGCTATATCACTGAATAAAATGCCCATAAATATTAATACATCATAAACTGCATTACCTGCTTTTTGAGATACACAATCACCATTGTCATTGAATAAGAGAACTCTCAAAATTGAGAATTGCCTATTCACATTTCCATTCTGTTAAGATTCCACTTATCCAGATCATTACTTTATTTAATCGTTAGGATTTATAGATAATGATTATTTATTTAATTAAATGTATACATTGCCCATCTTCCCAATTCAGATGGCTTAAGAATGATAAAGATACATATAAAAATAATTAGAATTAAAAATGTTATATAAAAGTTAGAACAAAGGAGTGGCACAGTGGTGAGGTCCTCTTACTCCATCAACCACCTCCAGCAAAAAGCACTCCTATCGGGATTCAAGCTGGGTGAAAATCATTAATAGGCTCTGCAACGAGGCCTTTCTGCTGGAACAAGTAGAGCAGGATAATCCCATTTGGCTGAGACAGCTCCCCAGATACGCTGGACCCACGCCATAAAGGGCTTTAAAGGTAATGATCAAGACCTTGAATTGGACCCGGAAGCAGACTGGTAACCAATACAGTTCATACACCGGTGTGATGTCTATGCCACGTTAGGACCTTCAGAAGTGTCCACACCACTGCATTCTGGACCATCTTCCAATTACTCTTCAAGGGTAGCCCCATGTAGAGTACATTGTAATAATACTATTGAGAGATGACCATGGCCTTAGTGAATGTGTACAGGGCCTCCTGATCCAAATAAGGGTGCAACTGGTGCATAACATGAACTTCGCAAAGGCCCTCCTAGCCACGACTGCCACCTGCTCTTTCAGTCTAGAAGAACCTACTGAGGGCGCACTGAGTCTGTCTGTGGTAACCCAACTCCATCCAGAACTAGAGATGATAACCAAATGGATGGGTTCAGCTGTTGTTCCCCATCCAGACCCCCACAGGCCTACAGGCACTGCTTAACCCTGTTAACAACAACAAATCTAAATACATGAATCTATAGACCTGTTCAGCACTTATAATATCTTATCAAACTGCAGAGCAGGAAGTATATTTATAATATTTAGATGCTTCACATCGGAGAATAGGCCAACCTGAGGTAACTAACAGCATGCTCACATTCTTGTGTCCCAAGCCTCCCAATCAAATTTGGATTAGTTAACCCATGCAACTGAGGAGGACAATTTACTCTCCCATGAATGGAGAAAAGTTGGCCCTAACCAGAATTGGAAAACTACTATCTCACTAGGATTTTAATCCTTTCCTGCCGTTTTTCATAATCAGGAAACTACTGCATCAAAGTGCAACATTCATTTACTTGGCCAGGATTTGTACTAATCTAAACATCAAGTTTCATTTCAAGGTTCCAGAAACTACTTTGTGATCACTTAGATGCTATTTCTCAAATCCTGATCCCCATATGTAATCAGAAATCATCTCACTCACTTCAATATAATACATCCATGTAAGCATAATTGTGCAGAGGACCAACATTTTGCCTACCAAATAACTGTTAACGTTCTGGGAAATCCATCCAAAAATCTATCTTGTTTCTTTAAAATTGTAATGCTCAATTTTAATGAACAAAGATTTTAGATCATACTTCCATACTTTATCATTTCGCATAATCACTTAAAATGCATCCTTATTCATAACATGTGCAATTGAAACTTGATTTAAAACTAAACTTGTATTTTTTTTTCTTGATTATTTCAAGGATTTCATAATGTAAATTCATATTGACTGTAACCTTGCTTAAAAGGTCCTAAAATATCAATTGAATTGAATTCTACTAAATCTTTTTTACAAAACTGAATTAAGATTCCTCTCCCTCTTATTTTCTGTATAATTAAAAAAAAGCTAGGAACATATTTTGGCAAGTTATTTGCACAATACTACGTCATACCTTGGTTTTGCAATCTACAGAGATCAATGCCAAGTAGAAAAGTAATGCTTGATTTAATCCACACCCTTGTATAATTTGGCTGAGAGTACTTCCTTTATCCCAAAGGCACAGCGGTAATTATCCTAACATATACCAATTTCACATAAATAGGAGTTTTCTCATGATAAAGCTTTGGAATCTTCAAAGTTTTGCAGCTAATGCGTTCAGCATTTCTATACTTTTCAGCTAAATATTTTTAATTAACATGCCTAGAAGTAATTTATAACAAAGAACACTTAATGGAGGAATCTGTGCAGTCTTGATTTCATTGTAAACACAATAAGCCAACATTTTTTTAAAAAAGTTATACTATTCTGACATTTGCATTGTCACTTTTAAGAGATTATCAATCAAAGGGAAAATTTTGAAGCACAATCTTTTAAATGCAAAGAATACAAACCTAGTGTGATGTCATAGTTGTGGTTATTTCCATGAAAAACGCATACCAACAGTACATATCTTGAACAGAGAGTTCCATCAAGAATTGTGTGTTCTGGGACGTGTTTTTAAAAGCAAGAATGAGCAGACAACTTTATAGCTTTCTTGCTGTTTTTTGCAATCACACCATTCATCAGGTTTTCCTTTGTGAAGCACTTTTAGGTGCCCTTTTAACAAAGCGAGATTCCGTCATTTTCTTGGGTACAAAACGCAGCTCCCCTTAGGCAGCAAACTCTGAATGAATGTTTACCTGAACTTCCCTCAGCATCCCTAAGAAGATAAAAGCATTTCCAGGTGTTTTTTTTTCCCCCCAGGACGGAGAAAACAATGTTAATGTGATTAGTTTACTGAAGGCAAGTCTAGAAATAGCATAAAGCAGCACCTTGGCTGATCTTGGAAAAAGATAAGAAGGGTTTAACCTGGTTTGGACTTGAATGGAAGACCAACAGAAAATATCCAGGACTTTGGAGTATACTGGCAAGTTGAAAAACAGTCTGGAAGACAATATGGCAAATTATTTCCATACTGTGGTAAGAAATGCCATACAGCAGGCTGCCTCTAGGGCAGAGATGGGAACCATGGCCTTTTATGACTTGTGGACTTCAACTCCTAGAATATCAGAGCCAGCTGTCATAAAAGAGGCATGGTTCCCCACCCCGAAGGGTACATTACTTTACCCTATCCAGATACATCTCTTGAACAACTTTTAGCCAAGTAACTGATCAGCTGTCACATGGCTTATGCACAAAAACCTTAATATTGCCTTTTATTAAAATGGCTGGCTTTAAAATGGCGGGAGAGGGGTTTGGCTTCCATGCAATCTGGACTATACTTTGAAAAAAATGCTTCCCAAGAGTACCTGGGTTTTGCTCATCAATATTATATTGCTGAATTGTGCAGAGTAAGGCTGTTGGGAAGAAGTTAAGGGGCTTAAATTATTCCTTGAGACTCTCCAAAATAGGGAGAACTGTCCCAATGTTCAGGCTCTAATTTTTACTCCTGCTAGACTGGATTTGAAATCATCCTTTACAGAATAATTGTCTTAATTTGCATGGTAGTCATGCTGATAGAAATCTAATTTTGGAATCTGCTGTTAATGGTGAAAAGGTTTTAGAATCTTGTAAATAAAAAGCATGTAACAGTTATGTGAATTAGCATATATCTCATTTCTAATAAGCCAGGATTCTCTAATGCTTTGGTTTATCATTCTCTGGGAAGGTGGCTAATGGTTTGCTAGAACAAGCAGTGAAAGGATCTGAAGTATATATAATGACATGGAACCTGGTTATTTTTAGGGTTTCTTTTCTTCAATTATTTCTGTTTGTCCCATTAGATCCAATGGGATGGGCCTTCTCAATGTTCCATCTATTAAACATAGGCAGTTCTCAACTTCTGACCATTTGTTTAGTGATGGTCCAAAGTTAAGATGGCCTCAGAAAAAGTAACATAAAACCATCCACAAAGTTATGACCATCACACTATTGCTGAGGTTACGCGATTGCAATTTGAGCACTTGGCAATCAGGCTGCCTTTATGACAGTCACAATGTCTTATGGTGACATGATAGCAGCTGGCTTCTGGTAATTAGAGAAGCCAGATTTGTTTAATGACTGCATGATTCACTTAACACCCACAATTTGCTTAATGCCCATGATAAAAATGTTTGTAAATCAGATTATGGTCATATGATGATTCATTTAATGACTGTCGCCATCTCAAGCAGATGATTCCAGGCAACTAATAATTTCTTTATGTACATCCCTCTTCTTCTATCACGGTATCAATATGGTTTAAAGAAATTTGAAGCTGATTTCCCAAGGAGGCACTAATCAAATTAGATACATTAAGCTTTCCATTGTATACATGATGCTTCCCTGTGTCTCAGACCATGTCTTGTAAATACAAAATATTGTAATATGATCAAGTCTTTTCTTTTCTCTCACTCTTTCTCTTTCTTTACCACTCATCTCTCTCAGAGAGGAACATTTATATTCTGGGTTTTCTCTGATAGTAAAAGATTGCATATGTAGGGACTGCCTTAGTTTTAGTTTTACCCCCAAAACAATGATGTGAGATGTATGGGAAGAGGGGACTATAACCCAGCTCTTGTTAGTCCATATCCAACATTCTAACCAATACATTACTGGATCTTATTTAATTATTTGCCAGAATACATTTTCATATTACAAATGTATTTCCTTCCCATTATAGTTCACACCAGAAATAACTTTAAATCTCCAGAAATATTGCAAGTTTGTAAATTTCATGGCCACAAGCAAGATTTTGGATTTAATTCAGGATTCTTCCCCTTTTTTTCTTTAAAGCTGACATAAACAACATTTTTCTCCAGTTTCTGAAGTATCCCATAAATTTTGGGGAATTCTTATAAAATACACAGATGCAATAAATAGCTAGAGGAAAACACACACACTTTTTTCTTAGGCAGGGCTTCATACTGAATGTTTTTCTTCAATTAATTTTTTCTCTCCTTCTCCCAAATCCTCTGCACAGTACAACATGCCTACTTATTCATGCAAACATACCACTATACCCTAATCAAGATGTTTTTCATAATGGTTAACAAAAATATGAATGCATTAGATGTATTATTTAACTATTTTTAAAAAATCCAGATGGCTGTCAGATTCTAGAAGAATGGAGTATATAAGGAATCGAAGACAATGATAGGGTTTTGCTTATATACAAGTTGTACTTTCCCATATCTTTACTATACATACATGTATCGTGAATATGTATATGTATACTGAAGTTATAGGAAAGTACAACTTGTATATAAGCAAAGCCCTACCCTTGTCTTCAATTTTTATACGCTCCATTCTTTTAGAATATGTATTACATTATATGTACATGTATATTATATGATCCATCCATCCATCCATCCATCCATCCATCCATCCATCCATGCATATACACATGGTATTGTGACATTTAAAAAATATTTTCTCAGCCATGAATGGTAGTGACATGATTCTGACACTATGATGTGCTTCATTGCAGTTCTTGAGCCTTTACTTTTTGGGATTCATGTCAGATTTCTGAAAATATTTAACTATTATTCATTGGTTAAAAACCACTTTTCCATTATTTAACAATGATATCTCTGGGTTCCAGGAACTACAAAAAAAGGACTGAGGGGACACTGACTGTCCCCTCTGCTTTTTAACTACAATTAAGCTATTGTGACCTAAGAGTGGGTTTAACGCTGTAATTGTGGAGTAATTTTTAGGACAAATTTTGGAGACTCAGATGAACTAGTCTACTCTTTGTAAAACACAAAGTGATTAGGTATGTAATATTTTACCAAGCCATACTAAACATCCAATGTTTTATACCTTCAATGCAGAGCAAATTGTTCTCTAGCTTTTATTAAATATTATATTTCATCACACTCAGCTATTGTCAAAGTTTGGCACTACAGCAAGTAATGCTCACATGTTGGTAGGCTGATAGGGACATATAGTCCTTTGTTATTTATCACTGGAAAAAAGGAAGTTATCTAACATCTGTAGTTATGAAGACCTTTGAAAGGCTGTTAGACTCCTTGCAATTTGCCTACCAAGCAAACAGATCAACAGATGATGCTGTTAATATGACTCTGCGTTACATCCTACATCTTGAATCTCATCATTCCAGATATTCTTTTAACTAAACTAAATCAGCTAGCTGTACCTGACCACACTTGTAAATGGATCATAAGCTACCTAACAGACAGGAAGCAGCAGGTGAAACTAGGCAAAATCACATCAGATACCTGTACAATTAGCACAGGAGCCCCCCAGGGCTGTGTGCTCTCTCCACATCTCTTCTCTCTATATACCAATGACTGCATCTCAAAAGATCCCTCTGTTAAAGTACTGAAGTTTGCAAATGATACAACAGTGATTGGTCTCATTCAAGACAATGATGAATCTGCATACAGATGGGAGGTTGAACAACTAGCCTTGCGGTGCAACCAGAACAATCTTGAACTAAATATACTCAAAACCATAGAAATGGTGGTAGATTTTAGGAGAAACCCTCCTATACAACCCACCTCTTACAATACTAGACAACACAGTATCAACAGTAGAGACCTTCAAATTTCTAGGTTCTATCACATCTCAAGATTGTATTTGAATGACTAAAATCAATTGGGTGGTTGTTTAAAACTGTTTAAAATGGCTCCACTTTTAGAAGAACTGAAAATGGAACTTTTTCAAAGAAGATGCACAAGAAGGGAGGGGTTCTTTTGGCTTCGTATTTCAGTTTTTAGAAATGGAGATTTGGAATTATGAGAAACAACAAGAAATGCCTGCAGAACAAGAAGATTGCGACAAAGAAGCCATCTTTAATGAACAAGTAATCTTAGGTGGGGAAAAAAAGGAAAGGGGGGAAAGAGAATGGAAAGTTTAAGATTGGGAAAAACAACTCCCCCCAAAATAGAGTGAAAAATAAGTATAAAATCAGAAAGCAACAGAAGAGGGAAATGCAGAAGAGAGAATTAGAAGTAGAGAGACAAGGGGGTAAAAAGGGGAGGGAGAAGATGAGAGGGAAGAAAGAAAGGAAAAGAAGTTATAAAGGACAGAAACAAAATATAGAGAAACAGGGCCTATTTAGAGATAATGGGTGAAAACTTAATGGAAAAAGGGATTCTGCAAAGGTACGTAAGATAGTATTGTTATATTAGAAACAGAAATAATTTTAGAAAATATGAAACAATGTATGATTAAAATAGCTATCGTAATTCAGTGGAATGCTTGTCAATAAATAAATGTAACAAAATGAATATTTAATGATTTACAAAACATATGTGAAGAGAAATAAGGGAAAAATTAATTATGGAGATTATATGTGTCTTTAAGGAAGTATGATATTTAATTGAAAAGAAGTGTTAAAGATGTTAAGATTTTAATGATTATTAATGATAGAACTGAATTGGAATGGAATGAGGGTTTATAATTACATATATTTATAATCTTTTTTTAAAAAAAGAATATAGTGTGTATTATAAGAATGTACCAAGCAGAATTCGATTGGAAGTTATGTATTATATTGAAGGTCATAACCTTAGGGTATATATTGAAGTTTAAATAAGAGTTGAATGGATGTAATTAAAAGATATAAAGGTGTCATACTCCAATTAGTAACTACAGGAGAAAATTTGTTTAATGAGAAAAGATAATATGAAATTGAAACAGAACAGACAAAAGTATAAATATAATGATTTGAATTGAGATGACATAATCAAAATAAAATTGAGAAAATTAAAAGAGGGGAAAAACTATATAGAAAATGTAGAATAGTATAAGATATGGAATAGAACATAAAAAGGAGCATGAAATTGAGTTTTGTGTCTGTATAAAGAAGTTCAACCCGGGACCATGTTATTTCCAAAAAGATGTTTTACTTGTATTTTGTACGTGTGAAAACCCAAATAAAACTTTATTAAAAAAAAAAGACTTAAAATGGACATCTAATATCAAAAACATCATCAAAAAAGCTCAACAAATAATGTTTTTTCTGTGCCAACTCAGAAAGCTCCAACTGCCCAAAGACCTGAGGATTCCATTCTACAGAGGAATTATTGCGTCTGTCATCTGCACCTCTATAACTGTCTGGTTTGGCTCTGCAACCAAACAAGACAGACACAGACTTCAACAGATAATTAAAACTGCAGAAAAAACAATTGCTACCAACCTGCCTTCCATTGAGGACCTGTATACTGCACGGGTCAAAAAGAGGGCTGTAAAAATATCTAAGGACCCCTCACATCCTGGACATTGTTTCAACTTCCACCCTCAAACGACTTTATAGAGCACTGCACACCAGAACAACTAGATACAAGTATTTTTGTCCCTGAATGCCATCACTCTGCTAAACAATTAATTCCCACAACACTGTCAATTTATTTACTTAGATTGTATTACTATTATTCCTCTACTACTAGATTTTAATAACACTTCCTAGTATCTATCTCTTCCCACTTATGACTATAACCCTGTTGCTTGTATCTTTACAATTTATATTGTTTTAATTGTTTCCTAGTATGATTTGATTGCTTATTAGTAACCTATGACTATCCCTAAGTGTTGTTATCTTATGCTTCTTGATGAATGTATTTTTTTTCCTTTTATGTACACGGGGAGTATATGCACCAAAGACAAATTCCTTGTGACACTTGCCAATAAAGAATTCAACTCAATTCAATTCAATTCAATTCAATTGTTATTTTTAACAAGCATATGGCACTAACATGTAGGTTCTGGTTACTTGTCACCTGCAATTCATTTTGTACATGGTTTACAAAGTAAACAAAATTTACAAAGTAATGGAAGAAAAATATGCTACTTATTTATGGAACATAGCAATTTCCTTAATCTTGATTCTCTTTTGATGGGTTCCAGATTCCCAAATCCCTCTTGGCTATGTGGAGGCACAAGGCTGAAGAAAACTATCTTAGAGAAAAACTTAGGTTGTCATGATTTTGCCATAGCTAATGGTGACAGATATACAAACGCTTTTCCCACGTCTCTCTAAAAACAATGTTCTTGTAAGCAGAGGGATCATAGCAATGAACCCAAAAGAGATAAACAGAAGTTCCATTGTCACCTAAATGTTATGAATGTTCTCATGGGAACTTTGATGAAACAATGCATTCCTTTTCCCAATATTTTACATTCTAGATTAGGTTATTCTAGAATTCCAATGGCACTAAGATATTGTTTGCACATTTTTTGTTTCATTTTCTAAAATAACATATTCTGTTTTTTAAAAGAACTGATATTAATCTGGTCAATAAAATGCCCAGTTTAAGGTCACTGCTGCAAACTGCAGTTCTTCCAATAATATTTAAAACATATGGGATAATTTACATACTACAAAGAATTAGAAATTATTAACACACTTCATTTATAAAATCTACAATGGCACATAATTAATCAATCAAGATTCAGAGAGCTGTGGAGACCTGATTTTATTTTCAACATACCCGGGCATAGTTGTTTGTATATGCCTTTTATGGGGATTTTAGGTTCAGGTTTTGTTTCTGGAATTTTATTTTAGCAATTTTCTTTATTTGATTTGCCTTTCCTTGGTGGGCTATAAACCAGAAGACTTTGAGTTCTAATCCCACTATAGGCATTAAAATCAGCTGTATGACCAATCACTCGTTCTCTTTCAGCCCAACCCACCTCACAGGGTTGTTGCTCCGAGGATAATAGGAGAAGGAAGAAGCATTATGTATGTTTGCTGTCTTGAGTTACTTATAAAGTAATAAAGTCTGGATAAAAAAACTCAAACAAATAAATAATGCCACAACACACTGAATCTGCCTGCAAAAGGTATGTGTGGATCTGTGTTCAAAATAAATAAATAAAAATAAACAAGAAGGCAGGGAGAATGCAAAGATGGGTCCAAAAGAAGGAAGCTTTCCTTAGTACAGCTTTCTCTAAGTTGACACCTTCTAAGTGAGTTCCATAGAATGAAGGTGGAGATGGGAGCTGTAGTGTTGTAGGTCCATAGGGCATTACAGGTTTTCCTTGTTTAACCACCATTCGTTTAGCAACAGTTCAAAATTACGATGGTGCTGAAACAGTGACTTACACTTTACTTGTGGAAAGCTGGCAGGAAGAGTGCAAATGACAATCACCTGACCCTAGAACACTGCAATAGTCTTCTTAAGTGTGAGCTGCCAAGCACCCAGATTGTGAATACACGACCATAGACTGGCTGGAATGGCCAGAACCTCAAGGACCGGCCATAAGTACTACTCATGCAGTGCCATCATAATGTCTAACGGACACTGTTTAAATAGTCATTAACCTATCTGTAAAACAAACAAGGACATTCTAAAAAGATTAATGCTAATTGAAACCGATTTCGCTGAAGACCCTCATAAAATCAGTGAAATATGGCATGCCTTTTAGCTCACTGCAGTGATCCTACTTGTTGAACATTATAGCATTAGTGCCATAACCTGATCGCTGGAAGTTTAGATTATCCTCCCTCCTTCATTCTATCAATTCATTAATATGGTACTTTTTTAAACTACCAATTCAGTAGAAACATCTCGACCCACCTGAATGTTGTAATCTATATCCACCATAAACTTGTTCTATTAACAAAGAAGTTATGAAAAATTAATAAAAAATAAAAAAGAGATTAAATGAGATTCTTTAATCTTTGCATTTATCTCTTTGTCCAAAATTCCTGAAATCTGTTCTATTGTGAAAAAAAACCACACACAAGCATTTGTGTTCCCCCCACCAACTAATGTGAACTATCAATCTTGACTTGGGTCAAGCTGTCAGATGAAGTGGGATGTTCATATTCTGTCCGAACCAATTTGGGCTTTGTTTTTAAGTACTGCCTTGGATTCCGAATATATTTTCCTTCCAGATTTTGAAGCCAGATTATACCGTAATAATCTATGGTACATCGATGAATGATCGAAGTGCTTACTATAAAGCAATACAGGTTTGACAAAATTTGCTTTGCTTAATTTTTCTTATGTTCTGAACAACTGCTACTCAAGTTTGATTCCAGTTGTCTGTCATTCATCTCTGTATTAGTGTTATCCTTAAATTCATTGAGTAAATTCGTATCATGGTAAATATTATTCACCGAAAAATCAGTCACTGAACAAAGTAGGTCATTTTATATGATCACAGAACTCCTCAAAAGTCCATTAATAACCACAGTAAAGTATACATTACCACTATAGTAAGAAAAGGATATGGTGGAATCATTTATATACCTGGATTGTTTGTCAGTCTTAATCTGGAGTGTGGTGGCAGCAGAGATTGGCTAGGAAGCATTGAACTGGAACTGGCCTGCAAAAGAAAAAATGAAATATAACTGAGATACAAGAACTAAACTGCAAAGCATTACCAATTGCAAAAATAATTATTGTATTAGTATAACAGCAAATTCAATTTTGAAGAACTAAAAACAGTTTGAAAAGAAATATAGTTTTTTTTGTAAAGTTGAAATACCAATACATTATGAAATATAACTGCCTCCATTTATTTTTCTAAAAGGATGCATTAATACTTCCTTTTGGCATTCTTTTTAATTATTGCGTCAACATTGTGGTCTCCGAACCTACAAGGTATATGCCATTTTCTGTTTCTCAAAGTTGAAAAACCCTCTGGATTATTACATAAATTGTACTGTTTATCTGACATAGCTTGACAATTTTACTTTTTTCACTCCTTCAGTCTCAACAGATTTGATTGTGATGCCCAAGTCCTTCAAGAGGTATCAGAGGAAAAAAAAATAAGTTCAAAGTTATGATCTCTCTGCAGGAAGCTATAGCAGAAATATAGAGAGGTTACTATAACAGCTCAAAATTCAAGCACTTGAGTTTAGCAGCCTGTAACATTAGAGTTAAAGAATACAATCTCCCTACTTTATCAAAATATATATATTTTTTAAAAATGATTGATTTCTAAGTAACTTCTTTCAGAATAGCCTTGGGGGCATACTGCCTAACGCTTTCACAATGAACAAATGTATAAAAGGCTCCATCTTAAAACCGAGATGCAGATACCACCATCCAATTTATATAGGGGAAGTTCGTAACTCTTTGTGATTCTATTTCAAGTATAATTTCAAAAAAAAAAAAAAAGTTGGCTGCTGGTTTTTTCAATCCTTTTTCCAGGGGTGGGCTGCTGGGGGTTCGGAAATCCCCTAGCTAAAATTCTGCACAGTTCAGAGAACCCCCAAATCCCACTCCTGGCTGGCCCCCTCCACCCCTCCCCTCCCCGAAGTCCGCAAGCGGCCTGTTTTGGATCCAGGTAAATGCAGGGCATGTACGGAGGCTTGGGGAGGGCGAAAAACAGGCCTCTTGGAAGTTTGGGAAGGCTGGAAACGGGCCTCTCCGGAGCCTGGGGAGGCCATTTTTGCCCTCCCGGAGGCTTGGAAAAAACCTCCGGAGCCCGGGGAGGACAAAAATGCTCCCCCACTGTGGTGCAGGAGGCTGACTAGGCCACACCCGTCATGGCCACACCCACTCAGCAATCAGGCGAAGAATTTGTTGCTAACATTTTTAGTGTACATACATGTAGTGTATATGAAGTAAGGAGGAACTCAAATCTATGAATCCAAGGTATGAGTTAAGGGCTGAGAAAGCAATTTATTTTCGAAAGACAGTTAAACTGTGAAAAGACAGTTAAAAAAATTATTTAGAAATAGAAAAGGATGTAGGTATTTGTTTATTAACACAAATTGAAGTTGTAAATAATGTTGGTAATAATTAGGAATTAGGAAAATTATTTTCAGGGTATAGAATGGAACTAATGTAACATTGCATTTGGAATATTTTGTATTCATCAGAAAAAAATCTTATGCAGCAGATGATGTAGAAAATGTCATATATTATTTGTCTTCTCCTGTTTGTTCTTTACAGCAAGAGTTTAATACACATAAAGTACATTCAGCATTTTAGTTTCATTTCATTTGATTACATAATCATTAAGAGGGACAAAGCTTAACATATTAAACCAAAATAAATTAAGTAATATAAATACATGAAATTTAGAAAAAAGTTAGATATTTTAATATGGCAACTAAAATTTAGCATTTATTTTGAATTATTAGCTTTTTTTTTCCTTTTACCTAGGCTTTATGAATGTGACTGTAAATGCGCTCTGAGCAGAAAATCAGATCTGAAGATAACCTCCTCAACCTGAAGTGAATTGTCGCCAGCAGTTAAATCTCCAAGGCTTATTTGGCCAGCTTTCATAATTTATTACTCAACATATCAAAGCAGGTTTAGACTGGAACCCCCTCTCCCCCTTTGGGCTTATTTCATCAGATTTCTCTGAATTAAAACTATTAATTGAAAGTATCCCAAAATCTTTTGATCTGCTTCTTTCCTGACCTGTGACAAAGTATTCCAACTAAGTGGTTTAATAATCTTGGGTAATTTTTTAAAACTTTCCTAACAAGGGCATAACACTTCAAAAAAAAAAAAAACACACACACACAAACCCCTAAAGGTTTTAGCCATATAGGAATTGGTATGGTTTGATAAAGCAATTCTATTGTTGAGAACTCTTTATTTGCAAGCTAACTTTTACATGCTAAGCTATGAACCAGCCATACCCCCATTCTAAACCTTATGCTGCTTTGCAGCCTTAGGCAAAGTATGTCCCAAAGGTGCTTTTTCAGGAGAAAACTGGACTTTTGTTTTTTCTTTTGAAGACGTTTCGCTTCTCATCCAAGAAGCTTCTTCACCTCTGACAGGATAGTGGGGTATGGAAGGATTTATATTCCTTGCAGGCAGCTGGTCATTTGCAACCTTTTAGTGGGTCATTGAAGCACTTGAAGATTTATCTATGTCCTCAGGATCACTTGAGTAGTGCTTCTGGTTCCTGTAGTCAGATAAACCTCCAAGTGCTTCAACAACTCTCTAAAAGGATGCAAATGGCCAGCTGTCTGCAAGTAATATAAATCCTTCCATTCCCCACTACCCTATCAGAACTGAGGAAGCTTCTTGGATGAGAAGCGAAACATCTTCAAAAGAAAAAAAAACAGAAAGCCCAGTTGCCCCCTGAAAAAGCCTTTGGGACAACCATGACCTGGATGACTGAGAATCTCTGCAGACTCTTAGGCAAAGGTCACAAATGCAAGGAATGGTTAGTTATTTTTTCATCACCATTGTAACTGCAAGAGGCCGCAGTGCAAGGCAGTCGCTAAATGAGGATTACCTAGAATGTAAAAAATATTAAAACCAGCTTCTTAAAATATGCAATAACAGTCCAATTGATCCATGAAAAGCTGGCAGACCTCTACTTCATTTAATAGGTTTTTTTTGCACATTCATGCTAAATGAATATATCGACATCATATTCTTTTAAAGCCTTCTCTTCACAATCCAAATGAAATGCATTAATTCATTGGTGCACACTGTAGCTGCTACTACTTTGTTTACACTTACCTTCTCCTGCCATCAAGCACCACTAAGCAGACTAAACTCATCTTAAAAAGTGCTTTGTTTAGTGCTACATGCTAATTGGGGCAGTTGAAGTCAAAATATCTGTATCTCAAATGCTTGTTAGAAGTGATTTTGGGTTGCACATAATTCCAAGTTAATGAATGGTGGGGATTATTTAATTTTGTTTAGCCATTTCTGTGGCCCAACAGGAGCAAATCCAAACTGCATTATTTAGCCTGGTTCTTTGTTCACGATAAACTCTAACTCTACCCTAGTGTTTATGGCTGCACCATTCACTTTCATGTAAGTATTCTATCAACACAGGAGTAGTTTGCATGTAGAATGAATATCCTTAACTTGCAGTTTATTTAAAGAATACTCCTGAAAATGTGATTTCTGTGAACATGCAACAGAGTTGCAGACAAGTGAGAAGAAAAATAGCAAAAACCCTCACATCCCCTGCCTGTTCATTAGCAGTGGAAGTGGCTTGCATGAACTCTGCACCCTCTACCCTCAGGGGGTCAGGCTGTTATTAAAGAACGTGCAATATCAGGTAGGTATATCTCTCTATCTCTCTATCCATCCATCCATCCATCCATCCATCCATCCATCCATCTATCTATCTATCTATCTATCTATCTATCTATCTATCTATCTATCTATCTATCTATCTATCTATCTATCTCTCTACCTACCTACCTACCTACCTATCGTTCAACAGTGAGGTATAACTTGAAAACAGTCTTCCAATGCTGTCTGTAAAGGTAGACTGACCTCTACTTTCCTATGTTTTAAGTTAACATGGCAGCATATAATAGGGCCTATGGAACAATTACTGTGAAGCAATAATTTCTGAAATGCAGGCTGTGGGAAGAAATTGCTAAACACCTTTTCAACAACAAGAAAAGGTTGGCTAAGATAACTAACACCAATCAACTAATTCTTTTTCACAACACTTTGCTTGCTTAACATAAAAACCACAGTTCTATCTTGGATAGTATATTCCAAGGCCTGAGTGGAGTAGAATTACAAGTACAAAAAGTATTGTGTGTGTATGTGTGTGTTTAAAGAGATAGAAAAGCCTACACACTTCTGCCAAGTTGAAACAGAGCTGTTTTGCATTTGCTTATAATCTATGGGAATTATGCAAATATTCCTTTTCAGAGAGCCTAATTTTCATGTTTTAAAAAAAATAGTGTACACCACCCAAAAATAAAAGGGAATCCAGGTAAATTCAGGTTCCAACAAGCTAAGAACAATTTTGCTGATTTGTTCCTGATAATACAAGGCTGTGACCTTTACAATTAAAAGAATAAAAATTTTCATACATGGTTGCAAGGCAAATTAGGCTGGGAAAGTCAGCACTGTAATTTGTCTTTTCTGGAGTTTTGTGCCTTTGTGAGTAGAGTTAATCCTTCAAATTACAGTTTTGTCACAGTGTGCAGCAGGCAATTATTAGTTCTAAGTAAGTCAGCAATCTCTTTTGTTTTGTACTGGAGTAGTTTTACATGCAACCCTCCCTCAGGTAGAAAAACAGACCTTTACAATATTATTCAGGCCAATCTGTACTTTGACCCTATGTACAGACTTATCACTTGCTATTATCTTACATCGCTTATTCCCCACAGTATAATGAGAAAAAGGCCAAGTCAAAATGGTTCAAGAAAAAATTTCACTGAGAAGTATGGTTTGAATTTTTTTCTAATGCACTTTGACCATTTTACACTTGTCACCAGGAGAAAAACAATGCACCATTTGTACCAGAGAAAGCCATCAGAAACCCAGCCAAATTTGCCAGCTTGTTTTCTGAACTTGGGAGCAGTGGTTGCTACGAGAGCTTGTTTTCTTCTATACAAATGGGACTTGAAGCAGTGCAACTATAGTCACCACCTTGGACGATTTGTCAAGGCACACCTGGAGAGATTTCTCAAGCGCTCCATTTCCCCCCTTGGTGTAAAGGCAGGAAATGCCTACCATAGCTTCATCCAGCCCTCCTTCAGTTTGCACAATGCAAGTTCTCTAGAATATTGTCTTCTTGCAGCAATTGACCTCAAATGGTTTTTTTTTTTTTTTGAAGGCTGTGGAAGGAACCAAGTACACCTGCTGCCACCACAGCACCACATTAATGCAATCAGCCAAGTAGTGAATAAGGTTTTTTTTAAGCTTCTTTTTATTAATTTTGCACATTATTGTATGCTTTCTGCCTTGGTAATGGAGTTGACTGTTAAAATGGGGGGATTCTGAAGTTATTTTTCTCTCTCTCTTGTATTCCCAGCCTCCCTAAAATTGCTGAACTACCACTATCACATTCCTACCCACTGAAATGGACTGGGGATGTTGGGAGCCATATTTGAAGGTCTAACAGGGGTAGTCAACCTTTTTATACCTACCGCCCACTTTTGTATCTCTGTTAACAGTGAAATTTTCTCTAACCGCCCACCAGTTCCACAGTAATGGTTATTTATAACGTAGAGGACAAAACCCCTACTGCCCACCATGAAAGCTGGAACGCCCACTAGTGGGCGGTAGGGACCAGGTTTACTACCACTGGTCTAACATAGGGGGTCCCCAAACTTGGCAACTTTAAGACATTAACTGGGAGTTGAAGTCCACAAGTCTTAAAGTTGCCAAGTTTGGAGACCTCTGGCCTAACATCTGGCACATCTACATAACATTAGGTCATTTTCAAACCTGAACATTTAGAATCTTCTGGAGAGATGGCAGTAAGTCTATATAACCGTAATCTACAGTATTTATGTACATTATACCAAATAGTTCCACAGGCAATTAATTTACAGGGAGCTAATTAAGGATAATTTTATGTCTTATTCTAAATAGGTTGCAAAGAGGGCTCAGGAAGCATAACAGAACTTATAAAGGGAAAAAATAGCATAACAATACAACATCTGCAACAAAATTTGATGCTTCAAGTGTATTTATAGTTTTATGTAGCAAAATAATAAAAACCAACAAAAACAATACATCTAGAATCTACACCAATGGGTACTGAAGTTCGTGAGATATGACAGGATCAGACAGTAGAAGGAGGTATATGCAATTTAACATAAATGAAAAGCAGCAAGATCCAAGGCAAATAAGCAGGCTTATATAAAACCTGCATTTCCAACACTATCTCTAAATCCCACAGAAAATAAAATGGTATTTAATGCAGGGTTTTGCTTGCATTTTTGATACACACACCCAAATTTTCAAATATAACCACTGGATGTCTAGCTCATGACAAGGGGCTGCTACTTTTGGTAAAACGGTAAACCAAATATCATTAAATATTCTGCTACATTAGCTTAGTAATTAAATTGTAGGACTTGGAAGACTACAAAAAAAATTCAGATACAAATTATTCAAATATAGTTGATCAATCTAGAAGAAACAGTTGCTGTTTTCCACAGTGCCACAACTATTTAAAGAGCAATACTTTAGATATTAGTTTTATTTTACAGCTACTTTTGTTTATGATCATTACATTTATGCTGTATTCCTTAAAATCAATCTGGCAGTAAGTCACTACGTTAAGAAAATGCCCTTATTCCTAATGCCACCCAGTGGAAGAATGACCTTAGAAGAGTTTTAGAATTTGAAATCCAACATCCTGTGATTCTACAAGCCTACAAGCTCTCTTATGGCAAACCCACATATATAGCACGATCCTGACAATCTTTATCAACTACTCATGATATTCAGAGGCATAACATCATCATGAGGAAAGCCAATGGCTGCTGCCAGGTGTATGGGGGAAGCAATGCAGAATGGCATGAGAGCTCGGGATGACTATTGCTGGGCAGGAAAGACTTACCTGAGATATTTGCAATCTACCCTGTTGGCTTCTTCATTGAATTTGCTTGTCAGAAGCCGGCAGGAAAGGCCGCAAATAGTGATCATGTGACTGTGGGACACTGCAACCATTGCAATTATGAGCCGGTTGCCAAGTGCCCAGATCATAGTCACATGACCCCAGGAGTGCTGTGACAGTTGGAACTTCAAGGACTGATTGTAAGTACCATTTCATTCAGCACCGTAAGTCACATTGTAATGGAATTTTTAAGTGAACTTTACCGTAACAGAATCCAGCTTTTGCTTGACTTTTTGCATCCTGATAGATATTCTTGCAACATTTGCAAACTGATCAGGTGAAGATATCATCAGATTCTTCTGGGCAGGCACAGTGGCAGACATGCTGAGAGTCTGTGGGCTTCTGGGGGATTTGGTTAGTTGTGATCCACTCAATTCTTTTACTGCCTCAACCCCCTGCTTGGCCACTGCAGAGGACAAAATTAAAAAAAAGTTTGAACAATATTAATCCTGTCATAAAAGAGTGCTGAATCCCAGCTATCATTGGAATGAAGGATGTACGCAGTAAGGCTATAAAGCAGAAAAATATAAAATAGTCACTATCATTTAAATGTCAACAGATTAGATATCTAATGAGCCATGGCGGCACAGTGGTTAGAGTGATAGTACTGCAGGCACTGTCTGCTGATTGCCAGCTGCCTGCAATTTGGCAGATCGAATCCCACCAGGCTCAAGGTTGACTCAGCCTTCTATTCTTCTGAGGTGGGTAAAATGAGGGCCCAAATTGTTGGGGACAATAGGCTGACTGTAAACTGCTTACTTTAAGACTAAGTCAGGGGTGTCAAACTCAATTTCATTGAGGGCCACATCAGGGCTGTGGTTGACCTTGGGCGGGGTCAGGCAGGCATGACTGACTGGGTGGGCACGACCAGTTTAATGCCACTCCCCAAGCTGCTGGCATGTGTCCTCTTTGCACTGGATAGACAGGGCCAAAGCCACGCTGGCCTGATGTTTCCTCTTCGCATTTGGTAGACTGGGCCGAAGCGATGCGGGCCCAGCCCCTTACATTTTCCAGGGCGGCCTTGCAGGCCGGATCCAACCACATCCTGGGCCAGATTTGGCCCGCAGCCTTGTGTTTGACACCGCTGGTCTAAGTGCTATTGCTATCGCTATGGAGGCAGTCAAAGAACCTCAAAAGCTTTGTAGAGTATTTAAACTTTCTTACTATGAGTTCAATTACCACCTCTTATAGGTAGTCCCCCACTTAGAACTCCAACCGGAACCAAAATTTTTGATGCTAAGTTAAGGTGGTGATTAAGTGAACCACATTCCATTTTACTACCTTTTTTGGTCATGGCTGTTAAGTGAATCATTGCAGTTGTTAAGTGAATCACATCCTCATTAAGTGAATCCAGCTTGCTCCACTGACTTTGCTTGTCAGAAGCTGGCTGGGAAGATTGCAAATGACAATCATGTGTCCCTGGGACACCGCCACTGTCAAAAAATACATGCAATTTGCCAGGCATCCAAATTTCGATCACTTAACCATGGAGACGGACATGGTCATAGGATTGGTCATAACTCACTTTTTCCAGTGGCTATTGTAACTTTGAACGGTCACTAAATGAATGGTTGTAAGTCAAGGACTATCTGTATCTGCGGCAAGAGAGAAAGGCCACTTCAAACTTTCATAACTAAGTTTGGACTTGAATACACCCACTCACGTACCCCAATGCATACACATATCAAATTACCTTTGTAATCGTAAATGTACACAAGGATTGGCTGGTTTTGACCAAAGGCACAAAACGCCACCATATGTTCAAGTGGATGGAAAGCAACATCACGAAGAGGGGAAGTGAAAGAAAGATCAGAATACATAGCTACCTGATCACCTGCAAAAGAAAAAAAAAGTATGTGAAGCAAATACTTTATTCACAAATGTTATTATTTTTTTTTTTACACTACAAGTTTGGGGGTACCCAAGCCAACTGAACCTGAAAATTAAAGGATTCTTTCAAATTAAGAATTGTAAACAAATATCCTGCGGGGCAGGTATAATTTATCATTATCACTTTGGGATATAATGTATAAGGAATAAATAAATGATAAATATTTGTGAATAATAATTGAGTTATTAATGAATAAATTATTATTATTATTATTGTTCATCGCACTGGGTTTGGCATTTTTGTCTGCTTATTGAATAACCTAGTTCTGGGGATCCCATTATTTTAATGTAAAGTTGTATATCTTTATCGATGTTGTATCTTTATATGATTTGATATTATATTGATGCATATCAATTTAAAATACAGGTAGAAAGCAATTGGGAAGCATCACTTAATGTATACAAAAATCCCAAGAAAAGGTTTTGAAACTTTTTAATTTTCAACCAGTTATTTGGAAGGTCCTTTAAAAACATAAGTTACCTGTAAACAAACATTTTCTATTTTTAACTTTTCAAAATAAAGAACGAAGGTACCTGTTTCTAAATTCCAAACGTATGCTACACCATCTTCACTTCCAGAAAAAAGGAATGTTCCACATGGTGTTAAGGTGCTATGAATTTTTTCTCGATAGTTTGTAGCACCGATATATTTCTTTGTAGCTAAGCTAAAGAATAGAATAGAATTCTTTATTGGTCAAGTATGATTGGACACACAAGGAATTTGTCTTGGTGCAAATACTCTCAGTATACATAAAAGAAAAGATACATTCGTCAAGAGTCAAGAATCATCAGGTACAACACTTAATGATAGTCATAGAGTACAATAAGCAATCAAATCATACTAGGAAACAGTCAATATAGATC